>NW_018742461.1:4931764-4981908 GCF_001683475.1 Chenopodium quinoa
TAACAAGCCATAGGGGTTACCTCATGACGAGAGGTAAGGCAAACAAATGGAAGGATTGGCGGAACACCTTCCTTATTATCGAGAGTTCAGACACGGAGCTGAACAAACGTTTTAACAAGTGGAACAGGGATCCGCCTCTTCTCGCAGGCGGCCGCAGCATGCCGCCTGTTCCCCCAAAGGCTAAAAAAGATCCTAGACAAAGGACTCTTCAAAGTAGAGACTAGGGTGAACTCTACTTCAGGGGTACGAGAGCAAGTACCCCTAAACTGCGTCCCGAACTTCAAGTGGCTCTATGATGAGTACTTCTTGGCCGCCTGTGGCCTCGGCAGTCGGTGCTCTAGAGGTAGCCGGCCTGACGAATACTCTGTTTTTCACGCCTTGTTTACTTGGGATTTTTACTAACTTTGCTGTTTATTTCTTTCAGCCGACGCCATGAGTAAAATAACAGCATCTAAGACTGCGACGGCCATGCTGCGGGTCTCGCTAATGAAGCAGTCGTACGCCGACTCCCCCAGCAAGGAGGCACCCTTGGTAAGCTTTTGAAAAACTCTTCTCCTTTCAGTTGTATTATGCATATACTAACTTCTTTTTTGTTTTCAGTCTGGTACTTCCAAGGGCTTTTCTTCCTCGCAACAGCCGGACCCCAAGGCCCGGAGGACGACTGTTGCAAGCTCTCCTGGGTCTTCCAGGAAAACAGTGGCGGCTGATAAGCAGCCGGCCACTTCTTCAAAAACCCAGCGGGGCCGCTAGATGTATGGACATTTGCTTGTAAAAACTCACCCTTGCTTCCTTCTTGATTAGGTCTTAACTTGTTTTTTCCTTTCGCTTAATGCAGCCGGCCCCAGGGACTTGACTTGGTTGAGGTAGCCAAGTCAATGGTTAAAGTAGTTCCTCCTCTGACAGGGAGGCGGTCAAGGGTGCCGGCACCCTTGACCTCGATGGAATTTCGGGGATCCTAGCTGAGGTATACTTAGCACCTTTTGAGCTTTTTGAGTTCCAGGACGCCTGTTAACTCTTTTGATTGGAAACTGACGCCTGTTTTTCTTTGTACTTAGGCCCTGCTCCGAGTCAACAGCCTTCGCAAGCCGATTGATCGGAAAAACAAAGAGGTAAAGGCGCAAAGGCTATGGCCGCCTCCAGCTGTGATAAGGCAATGTTTCAAAATTGCCCAAAATGAAGTACTGACCATTGATCTCTTTATTATCAGGCGCAGGCGACCGCCGCTGTTCGGGCTCAGCTAGAGGCGGCCAAAAGAAGGTTGACGAGCTGGAGGGGACCGTCACCAAACTTAAAGCCGAGCTGAAACCCCTTCGCCAGAAAATGCACTCTTACGAAGCCATGGAGAAATCTTTGGCTAACGTAAAAGAACGCCTGGTGAACCAGGAGAAAGAGTCTTACACAAGAGCTCTCGGACAAGGCCGAGCAAGAGAAACAAGAGCTCGTCCGGGAGATGGTGGAAGACTCCGCCAAATCCAACGCATGACCTGGGAACGACTGTTCCCCAGTGCCGACTTTGCCTCATGGGAAAGAACGTACCGCCAGTGTTCGGAAATATATAATCAACAGATCCTGGCGGCTGCTGAAGAAGAGGCGTTGGACTTTGCGTTGGAGGAGGAAGTGCCGGTTGTGGCGCTTGTGCCACTTGGGGGTAAGGCATCAAAAGATGATGCAGCTAAGGCCGAGTCCAGCAAGAAGAGTGCTGACCAGGCGGCTGCTGCTGATACTGAACTGCCCCCTTCTTAAGCTTTAAGTATATTTTTTTCTTTTCACGGCCTGCGTGCCGTTTGCTTTGTAATTACCCGCGCCAGGGGGCCGGGGTTTTGAATATTCTGCTGGTCTTTTATGGCCGGCTCATTTTAATCAAAGTTTTTGTTTTTGTTCAAATTTGTCTAAGTATTTGAAATTTGCTCACTTGACCGACTGTTGTGTATGGCCGAACGTTAAGACAGGTATAAGTAGTAAGTATGCCGCCTATGCCCCTGGACGACTGGTTGTCTGTTTCCAGGATAGATGATCAGTCGGCCATTTAATCAATCGGTATTCGAACTCTTATTCAATTTGACCAAGTAAATAGAAATTACCTAGTAGCCAAGGAATTTAAGTAGGAAAACAAGCGGCGGGTACCGGTTGTTTCCCTTTATTGCCAATGTTGGCTTTTAACTCGTTATTTGTTAACCTAGCAAGAGTATTGGTTGAGAGCCTTTGTTTATTAAAAACAAGTGGACGACTCATACCTTTTAGGCTCCATACTAAGTTTGAGTGACTATTAAGTTAACATAGGAGTTACTTAGTCTTTGTCACAATCTTGATTGAGTAGTAGAGGTATCAGGCGGCGTAGGCCGGCTAGACCCTTGATTCACCAATGTTTGCTGGCTATTAACTCAATAGGTTATCCAGTAGGAATAGGGGTTCGAGTGCCCTTGTTTGTTTAAAACAGGCGGACGACTCAAACCTTTTAGGTTCCATACCAAATTTGAAGGAGTGACTATGAGTTAACTTTGGAGTTACTCAGTCGCCGTCACTTTATTTGAGAAGTAGAGGTACCAGGCGGCGTAGGCCGGCTAGACCCTTGATTCGCCAATGTTTGTTGGCTATTAACTCAATAGGTACCCCCTGCATTTATCCCAAGTAATACAGGCAGTCATCTGACTCAGATGTCAACTGCTACCACTGGTTTGGTTAGTGATAGAGTTATCCTTGTCTCGAAAAACGGCTACGTGGTTGCCCTTTGGGACAGTCGTATAGGTGCCGTGTAATTAGTTTATAGAACAATGTTCCACCCAAAAGGGAGCTGCTCTCTGCGACGAATTTCATCCGAATGGATGCCGCCGGACGCCTGCTATAATGTTGGGACAGGTCGGATTAGTTTTTAAAAGTTAGATCAGTTGACTAGGCGCCTGGTCTGATCATTCGGCCAGTGGCCTTGGTAAGTTCTTGGTGAACGTAGGTGCTAAGTAAAAGAAAGGTAGCTAAGTATTGTGAGTAAAATACTCGATGGAGAGTAGCCGACTGTAGAGGAACAGACGGCATGCCCCTCTAAAGATAAAGAGTGAAAACTCAATGGAGAGTAGCCGACTGTAAAGGTACAGACGGCATGCCCCTCGTAATACAAAATTGAATAGTAAGTGCAAACTTTATTAAGTAGCTCTTTACTTTACATCATTCAGAAAAAATATTTTTTAAGGTTATCTACATTCCAGGTTCGAGGCAACGGTTGGCCGTCTGGTGTTTCCAGACGGTAGGTACCGTCCCTGACTTCCGCATAGATTCGGTAGGGTCCTTCCCAGTTGGGAGTTAGTTTGCCAGACTCATTAGCCCTACCAACTGCTTCCATTTTCCTAAGTACAAAGTCCCCTACTTTGAGTGGACGCCTGTGTACTTTTTTGTTGTATGATCTAGTCATTCTCAGGCGATAGATCTCATGGCGCAAAACAGCATTGCCCCTCTTTTCAGGAAGTGAGTCTAATGCCAGGCGCATAGCTTCCCAGTTTGCCTCTTCGTCATATAGCATTACTCGAAGAGTCGGCTCGTAGTGTTCTATTGGAAGAACAACTTCTGCACCATAAGTTAGGAGGAAGGGAGTTTCTCCAGTCGCCCCTTTTTCAGTCGTCCTAATGGCCCAAAGAACATGTGGTAGTTCATCTGCCCATAGGCCGCCTGCTCGTTCAATCTTTTTCTTGAGGCCGTCTGAGATGATTTTATTAAAGGCTTCTACCTGGCCGTTTGCTTGTGGACGGCCGACAGATGCAAAGTAATGTGCAATTCCTTGGTCTCCCAACCAGCTTTTGAGAACAGGCGTCTCAAATTGGGGACCATTATCAAAAACCATAGACATGGGAACCCCGAACCGAGTGATGACGTTTTTCCAAATGAATGAAATTACATCTTTCGTCTTGATTCCCTTTACAGCCTCCGCCTCTACCCATTTAGTGAAGTAGTCAACGGCAACCAGTATATACCTTCTGCCACCTGTAGCAGGCGTATATGGACCCAGAATGTCCATGCCCCACTTAGCAAACGGTAGTGGGCTGTGAATGGTAGTGAGGTCAGTAGCCGGACGGTGAATTAATTTGCCAAACCTTTGGCACTTGTCACATTTTTTCACCATCTCCATTGCATCTGCTTCCAAAGTAGGCCAAAAGTAGCCCTGCCGCCTTGCCCTTTGGGCAAGCATCCTACCACCTATATGGGAAGCACAGAAACCAGAGTGAAGATCATCTAGTATCTCTCGTCCCTTTTCAGGAGTAACACACTTTAAGAAGGGTTGAAGGTGCCCCCTCTTGTGAAGTTCTCCTTGTATCATTTCAAAACAGGAGGCTCGTTTTTTCAGTGCTGCCGCCTGTTGAGGATCATCCGGCAGTGTACCGTTTGTCAGATATGCCCTGATTGAATCCATCCAGGTTGAGCTTCTGTCTAGGATTCCAATAGGATTTTCCTCAATGCTTCTCTTCTCCATTACCTCCCAAAACACTGTTCGAGGAGTATCAGAGGAGGCGGATGATGCTAACTTCGAAAGTGCATCTGCCTGGTTGTTTTCTGATCTCGGTACTTGGATCAGATGGAAATCCTCAAGGGAGCCGACTGCTTGTCGGACCGCCTGTAAATACTTGATCATGGCCGGGTGTGTTGCTTCGTATTCGCCATTGTACTGACTCACTATCAGTTGTGAATCAGAACAGGCGTCTATTTTCCTTGCCCCTGCCGCCTTACACATGCGGATCCCGGCTAGTAAAACTTCATATTCTGCCTCATTGTTTGAAGCCTGGAAACTGAAGCGTAGAGCATACTCGAACCTGTCGCCCTCTGGAGATTGACATACGACGCCTGCTCCACAACCGTTTGAAGTGGAGCTTCCGTCCACATATACCTTCCAGACTTGGTCTGGAACTTGAGAGTCAGGAGGACGGGTCATCTCTACAATAAAGTCAGCAAAGGCTTGCCCCTTCACTGCTTTTCTAGGCTCGAAAGTAACTTCGAGACTCTGCATTTCTATGGCCCATTTGATCATTCGTCCGGAGGACTCCATGGTGGTAAGGGGCCGCTTGATCGGTTGGTCGGTATACACGACGACTGCATGTGCCAGAAAGTAGGGCTTCAATTTTTTAACAGCCATGAAGAGTGCAAGACCAAATTTCTCCACTAGGGGATACCTCAACTCGGCATTTTTCAGTACGTGACTGACAAAGTAGACCGGAAGTTGACAGCCGTCCCTTTCAGCAAGGAGCACCGCACTTAACGCATGATCAGAGACGGCCAGGTACATGTACAGATTTTCTTTGGGCAAAGGGCTGACCAGCCTCGGCAAGGAATGCAAGTGAACCTTTAATTTCTGGAAGGCGGCCTCAGCATCCGGCCCCCATTCAAACCTTGCCTTTTTCTTAATTGCCTGGAAAAAGTATAGGCATTTGTCGCCTGATCGGCTTAGGAATCTTCCCAAGGCCGCCAGACAACCTGTTAACTTCTGAACCTCTCGAACGGTACGAGGCGACTGCATGTCAATGACCGCCTGTACCTTCTCGGGGTTCGCCTCTATTCCTCTCTGGTTGATAAGGAATCCGAGAAATTTCCCAGACTCAACTCCAAATACACATTTCTTGGGATTGAGCATGACATGGTGCCGCCTGAGTGTGGCGAAAGTTTCTCGGAGGTCCGTCAGATGATCTTTCTGAAGTTTAGTCTTGACAATCATATCATCAATGTATGCCTCGACGTTTCTCCCAATCTGATCAAAGAACACTGTGTTTATCATTCGTTGGAAGGTAGCCGGAGCATTCTTAAGACCAAACGGCATGACCGTGTAACAGTATAATCCCTGATCAGTGACGAAGGCCGTCTTCTCCTGATCTTTCTTCCACAAAGGAATTTGATGAAAACCAGAATAGGCGTCCATAAAACTCATCAAGGCATGGCCGGCTGTTGAGTCGACCAGGTTATCAATTTTAGGCAGAGGGTAACTGTCTTTGGGGCACGCCTTGTTCAAGTCTGTGTAGTCTACACACATTCGCCAGGTGCCATTCGGCTTTTTAACAAGTACCACATTTGCAACCCAATCTGGGAAGTAACATTGCCGAATGAACCCTGCATCAAGTAATTTTTTGACTTCGGCGGCTGCCGCCTGACCTCTTTCTTCACCATGGTTCCGTTTCTTTTGTCGTACCGGCTTCTTTTTCGGATCCACAGCGAGTTTGTGTACTGCCAGATCAGGACTAATGCCTGGCATTTCATGGACTTCAAATGCAAAGATGTCCTTGTATTCTTTCAACAGGTTGTGAAAGTCGTCACCAAGGTTTCTCAGAGCAGTCGTCCCTACCTTGACTGTTCGGTCAGGATGGGAGTCGTCTAGTATCAGGTCCGCATGTTCACCAGCCGGCTGAGGGCGGAACTCATCCGGCCGGTCCTCTGCCAATGATTGCTATTTTCTTGCTTTTCTTGCGGACTCAGTCTGGAGTGCCTTTCTCTTTTTGTCGCCTGTTTCTTGAACAGGCGCACTTTCCTTGACATTGTCAAGGTCTGTTTTTTCTCCACTTGACCCAGTGGCCATAACAGTGGGCTTGACATCCGAGAGATAGCACTCTCGGGCCATCCTCTGATCTCCCCTAAGGGAGCCGACTGTTCCATTGTCCCTTTCAAACTTAAGCAGCATAAGTGACGGGATTATAACAGCCTTGGAATTATTCAGGGTTGGTCGACCCAGAATCATGTTGTAGGCAGAGAGTTCCTCTACCACTAGGAACCGGACTACCATGTGTCGTCCTTCCCCTTTTTCGCCCAGGCGAATGGGTAGATCTACTCGTCCCAGTGGGTGGACGACTCCTCCCCCAAACCCTATCAAAGGGTGGGAGGCCGGATGTATGCAGTCCGTCTGATATTTCAGTTTTGATAGACATTTGCTGCTGATGAGATCTGAAGAGCTCCCGGTATCTATGAGGATTCGACCAACTCTCTGGTTGGCCACTTTACATTCAATAACGAGAGGGTCGTCATGCGGCCCCCTTATTCCTCCTAGATCCTCTTCAGTGATGACAATCTCAGGAAATGTATATTTGGACGGTCGTTCTTGGTGAACGGAATTTACATCTAACCGCCTTATATTATCTTTGTTGCCCCTAATAGTGGGGCCGCCTCCTGAGAAGCCGCCCGCAATGGTGTAGACGACTACATCATCTGTATCAGAACTGTCGGCCTGCTGATTCTTTTTGGCCGACTGCTTTTTTGAGGAAGTGTTTCCCGCAGATTTCTTGACATAAGTGTCAAGATCACCTTGATCAGCCAATCGGTCTAGGTACCGCATGAGACTGATGCAGTCATTGGTGTGATGACCAATGTCATCATGATAAGCACAGATTTTGTCTGGGTTCCGGTTGCTCGCAGAACCCTTCATGGGGAGCGGCTTCTCAATTGAGAGCCGTCCCTTTATTTCTTTTAGGATAAACTGGTTATCCTTGTTAAACACATATTTTGGGGAGTATGGTTTGAATTCTTTTTTCTTTTTCTGGGCCGGCTGTTTAGAGGAATCAGCCGCCCAGACCCCTTTTCTTTTTTCATCCTTGTTGGACGACTGTTTCTGTCGTCCCTCTCTATTGTCGAACCTCTTTCCGTCCGACTGTTTCATCGTACACAGATCAGTTGCCTGTATATAGGCTTCTGCTTCAATCAAGGCCTCTTGAAGAGTCGCCACCCTTTTTCGAACTAAATCAAATTTGAAGGTAGACCCGTCTTTGAGACCTCTAAAAAAGTCAGTATAAGCTACCTCATCCGGTAACCCTTGAATCTGTATTCTCATCAGGTTGAACCGCCTGATATAGGAACGAAGCCCCTCCTTTTCACCCTGCTGAATTGTTCCCAAATCAAGGGTCGTTTTCTTCGCAGGGATGTTCATTGCGAAGTTGGAGGCAAATAAGTAAGCAAGCGTCCTGAAGCTGTTTACACAACCAGTCGGCAGGTTGCCGAACCATTGCTGTGCAATTCCCTTGAGAGTCGCTGGGAAACACTTGCACCAAGTGGGATCATCCAACCCTTGAAGGTACATCAGGTTGGTGAATGCCATCAGATGGTCTTCTGGGTTAGTAGTGCCGTCATAGGCGCCTACTAGAATATTTTTTACTTTGGCCGGCTGAGCGGCTTCAGTAATTTCCTTGGAGAAGGCCGTCGGCTGTTCACCAAGTCTAAGCAGCCGTAGCTGCCAGTCCATAGGTTGGACGTTTTTTGCTGCAGGTCCACCAAATGGAGGTGGCTGCATAAAATACTGTTGTTGCGGCACAAATGGTAAGTTTGGTACCGCCTGAGCACTATGAAAGCCGGACTGACGGGAGGTGCCGCCTGACTGACTCTCATGGTACGACTGAGTTGGCCTCATAGAGGCATTTCGCAAACTGTCCTGAAAATTTGAAGTAGAAGCCGACTCTGATAATCGGTCACTCTTCTTCTGCTCTAGCAGGTGCCGAGCATCTGTGAACGTTTGCTTTGACCCGTCCGCCTGAATATGACGAACCGGTTTCCTATTTCCCGTAGGATAACGGAGTTTTGTGAAATCAAGAGCAGACGGCTCCCGCTTCTTAGATTTAGGGTGGGGAGTCGCCTCTCGCCGTTGAACTGGCTTCCTCTTCAGTGAAGTGGAAGGTTTTTTGGCCGACTGCTCTTTGACTGAAGCAGGCGGTTTTTTGTTGATCAACTCTTGGATCTCTCCCTTGAAATCCCTCATGAAGGTCATGAGTTCGTTCCTTGTGATGGGAGCAGACCCATCAGTCGGCTGTTGCCGAGCAAGCGGTGCGCCTGCTGGCTCGCTTCCTGTCTGAAGATACTCCCGTTCCCTCATTTCAGTATGACGGGTACGTCGGGCCCTTAGGGTCCCGTCTGGAGCTGTATGAGTTTCAACTTCAAATTCACTTTCGGTATCATGGTCCGAATGAACTTGAGGGTCGTCTAGGGGACGCCTCTCTTCTGGAATCGGTACAGACTTGGATGCCATCTCTGAAGTACTCTCCCCACAGACGGCGCCAAATGTTTCGGGGTTTTCTGATGTCCTGCGGGAGAGTTACAATTCCGAGACTGGAACCGGACGCCTGTACCTGCAAAATAACGGAGACTCCTGAGAGCTCCGCCTCCAACGGTCAAGTTAGTACCTGATTAAGGAGTAACCAATACAGAAATTAAAGTAATCAGATCTCTCTAGGTGAGAGTGCTTAGTGTCGGTAATCTGCCTTGTTAGCGAGATTAGCCGGGTGTTAATAAGTCTGTTCTTCTCTGATTGATCTCTTAAATATTTGGTTCTTTTCTGTTGTGTGATTAATGAGGATTAATCGAGTATTTATAGCCTTGGGAAGCGTGCAGCTCTCTAGGTTTAAGGTAAACCTAGGGCTGATCGGGCCTCTAGACTGAATTGGGCCTTGATGGCCGGTTGTCCCACTTGGCATGGGTGGACACGTGGCGTGTCTTAAGTGGTCCGTGGAGGACGTATCTGTGACTGACACGTGGCAAGCTCCTGTTGGCCTTCGTGAAGGACACGTGGCGGAACCTGGTTGGTCCACTTGTCAGACGGTGATTGGTGGATAAAAATCCCCTAATCAGGTGGTAATTCCAAAGGTAATCAAGGCAAATGTATCATTTCGTTCCAGATCTAATACCAGGTGATGGGAATCCTAAATATTTACAGTTGTACTTCTATGATGGGCAGCATGAGTCCACTAAACGTACAAATAGTTTCCCAGAAGTCAGGGATGACATTGTTTCTATATTAATGAATGCTACTAAAGATAATCAATATGCACAGTTTTTCAGATCTTTATGAGAAATTATTGTTCATGAAAGCACTACTATTGTTTTGAATACAAATACAGTTCCTGACCAACGGGTTTACAATGCTCCATCTTCTGATGAAGTTGCTGGTATTTGGCTAGAAAATTCATCTTCTAGCCATAGTAGAAGCCCTCATGTTGTTGTCTGAGGTGAATCATTTGAGCCCCATCGAATTCAGCATTATTTTGGGTGCTACGACCCATTGCAGTATCCTCTTTTATTTCCAAAAGGGGAATGTGGGTGGACTCAAGGAATTAAGAAAAAATCATGGGGTGGAAATCAACAATCTGCTACGCAAGTAGATCCGGTGATGTCATGTGATGTTCATACATCAGATGAATTGATTTCTGAAGAAGCATCTCGTATGAATTACTATAGCTATTGTATATATAAGTTCCCATACACATATTTATATTATGTGAATCTGGTTTGATTTACTTTGCTTAATAATGCAGGTGCTTCAAGGCGAAACACAAAAGCAGACAAGTATGTATCAGTCAGAGAGTATTATGCTTACAAGCTCCAAATTAGGCCTAATAATTTGTTGCTTCGGGCTGGAAGATGTTTCCAACAGCATATCGTTGATATGTATGTCAAAGTGGAAAATACAAGACTTGATTTTTTCTGCAACAATCAAGAGACTATAAGGGCTGATTTATATCAAGGTTTTCTTGATTCTTTGGATTGTGGGGAAACTATAGTAGCAAATGTAGGGCGGAGAGTGATTTTGCCTCCAACTTATTATATTGGAGGTCCACGAGCATGAAAAAGCGATACTTCAATGCAATGGCTTTGGTTCAGAAGTTTGGAAAACCAGATCTTTTTATAACTATCACATGCAATCCTAATTGGCCAGAGATTAAGAATGAACTTAGCCCTGGTGAACAAGCACAAGATCGACCTGATTTAGTAGCCCAAATCTTTCATGCTAAATTAATAGCACTGAAGAAACAAATTAAGGAAAAGCAATGTTTTGGTGAGGTAGCTGCTATGATATATGTAGTTGAATTTCAGAAACGTGGTCTCCCACATGCTCATTTTCTGATAATATTGAAGCCAGAATCCAAGTTGAAATGTGTTGAAGATTATGATAAATTTGTTTCTGCTGAAATTCCTCCTGTAACTTCTCCTTCTTTACGCAAAATAGTGCTTGCGCATATGATGCATGGTCCATGTGGAGTTTTGAATCCGAAATGTTCATGTATGCGAAGAACTAGAATGAAAGAGGAATGCACGGCTGGTTTCCCTAAACAATTCATTGAAGAAACAACTGTTAATAAAGAAGGTTACCCCTTATATAGAAGGAGAAATACAGGAGAAACTGTGAAAATTAGAAATGCTCAACTAGATAATCGTTGGGTGATACCATATAACCCATATTTATCTGTCTTGTTTGATTGTCATGTGAATGTTGAAGTTTGCTCAGCTCAACTATCAAAACAGTTAAATATTTATACAAGTATGTTTACAAGGGCCATGATCGTATTCAGTATAACATTGTGCCTCAGAAAGATACTGTGGTAGATGAAATTCAGCAATATCAATCTTGCAGATGGGTATCCCCATGTGAAGCTGCATGGAGACTTTTTGGATTTGATTTGTTTGAAATGAATCCACCAGTTCTTCCACTGCCAATACATTTGCCAAATCTACAGACGATTCAACTTAGACCATATGAACGCCTTTGAGCTGTTGTTGCTGATACCAAGCATAGCAGGACTCCATTGACTGAGTTCTTTACAGCTAATGCTGCTGTACCAGGTAATATATTCAATGTGCCTATTATCCTTATTATCTAAGCACCACATTATTCATACAATTACTTATATTTCGTTTGGTTTATAAAGCTTTAGATTATCTTATAAGTTGATTAGTTTTAAGATTTGCAGAGATTTATTTATTACTATCATTTTTTAAAACTGTTTATAAATTTTAGTTATAGATTTCATTAGCTATATTGTCGCTCATTGTTTATATATTGGTTTTGTATTATTTGACTGCCTATATGTTCTTAAGCTGATCTAGATTTGTTTAATAAGGCATTGTTCTGTTCTTTTCCAATATTTCAAGTTGGAGAGGTTTACTTTCCTATTCTGACATGGAACTGCCTGCAGTTGGTTGTCACAACCACCTTAATTAGCAATGAGTGCAGAATGATTGATACTTGTCCTTTCCAATTTTAGCACCTCAGGTACTCAGGCCACTTCTTGCACACACAATATCCAATTTGTCGGCATCAGATTTGTTTATGTGCAAGCTTCTTTTTCATAGTCCTTTCTTTTCTGAATATCCAGGCCTGCTAATTACTCTCTGACTTGTAGCTACTTGCACGCAGTTCGTTATGATAATGACATACATTAGTACATAGTGCATATTCCTTGACCTCTGAATCAATTAACCGTCTTATAATAATTCAGACTTTTCCAATTTGTTGTACAACCATCTAAGTCATGATTTCTCTGACTTCTACCTATAATTTGACTTAGACTTGGAAATAGCATCTCTTAATCTACACCAGATAGTTTCCCTTTTAAAAGTCAAACGAGCTGAAAATACCAACTCTATTTTTTAAATGAACTATTTTAAATGAACTATAACAGATTTCTTTGTTCTTTATCATTAGTTTCTTAAACTGAAAGCATTTTTGGGGTTTTGGTAGATATTCTAGGTATTGTTCTATATGTGGAAGACAAATTGCGTGTCATCAATTCTAATCAAGGTCGAGAATTTCATGTCAGAGAAATAGTTATCACTGATCAAATGTAAGCTTATATACAGTCATTCGACTACAATTTTCCTTATATCAACTAAACTGAATACCGCTTACACAATATACTTCATTAACACAGTGTTGAACAACCTCTTGTCATCACTGCTTGGAATGACTTGGCTGGGATTGCTTGTGATAGTCTAAATGTATGCACTAAGAATTTTAGCATCATTGGTTTTACAACATTAAAACCATCTGTTCACAAAGGTGAGAAACAAAATTCAAGCAACTTGAAAGAATCTGAATCAGTATTTTTGATTTATATATTAGAACTAACATGTCATATATGGTAAACAAGGCTTCTCATTGGCTACTGGTATGTCAACTCAAATCATACTTGATCCTCAAGGAGAGAAGGCAGACATTCTTCGTGAGTGGTAAGTGCTGACAAATTATATACATGGAGTCTCTCTTAGATTATAGTTATGAATATCAAAAAACCACTGTTGCAGGACAAGGCTGCATAAACAACATCTTCTAGATAGGCAAGCTAAAGTCCTCCAAGTACGCTATCCAACTACAGACAAAGCAACTATAAGTATTCAGAATCTAAAAAATAAGAAGGTAAAGCTATATATATAATGTCCTATAATATAATTCATGGTTATGTTACAACTGGATATATACAATAACTATGTGCCTACTTGAACATTGCAGGCCTGTAATGTTTTACAAGAGGAGCGGTATTGGTTACGTGTTGCTATACCGCACCCAGATCTTGATGATGTGATTACTTACATTGGCTGTATAAACTGTGGCAAACGTACTAACATATCTGTTGGTACCGAATTAAGCTGTACTAACTGCAAGAAAAAAGACGGTGTTTCTTCATACCGGTAAAGAAGTTTAGCTACAAGCTTTTTATATTTGTCACAAATACCTACCTATTAGGCTAAGTAAATGCTTCTTATACTGTAGAGTTTCTTTCAAATTTGAGGCTATAGATGACTCAGGGACAATGAGTTTTACAACATTCACTGCTGATACAGAGAAACTGTTTGCAAAATCTGCTCATGAAATTCACCTCATAAAGGATTCTGTAAGCAATATACCTTCACATCTAATCATTTCTTTGAAAAGTTTTTGGTATATTCTGTAAGTTTTTGAAGATACATGATATTTGTACTTGTGATGATTTGATTACAGGAAGATGCTCAGAATTTCTTGCCAATTCATCAAACAATTTGCAACAACCATGTTCTGGCAGAGGTTGGTCCTACAACAGCTCTATCATGGAATAATGTGCTTCAATGGTATTTAAAGGGAATAGAAATTGACACAAACAATACAAAACAAAGTGAAATATATCCAACAATAGAAGAGAAGTGTGATAATCATATTTACTCAGCCTCAGAAGCATTTCACCAGACAAACAATGCAAGCAGACAATCTGGCCTCTACAATGTACATGGAGCTGATGTTCAGCAACAAATGACAAAGTCATTTCTCAGCCAACCCTTATAGTTGGTGCAGCAGAAAAGGTTTCTATTCTTGATCAGATAGTTAATGATGCTGAAATACAAGATGCCTTAAAGAATGATTCTCTTAAAAGAAAGAACACAGAAATAAGTCATACTGCATCCGAGTAGAAGATGATTATTAATTCTTCAGGAACTCCACGAAAGAAAAATTGTGCTGACAAACAGATATGTAATGCAGACAGTGATGTGCAGCCTAAAAATGCTGATATGGTAAATGGTCTTTATGAACTACAGGATAGCTCCGACATTGACTCAACAATTGACTCAGCAAAGAACATAAATGAAACGATGTTTGGTGGTAATCCTCAGCACAAAGCTACATCTGTTCCTGCCAGCATTCCTGGTATTTCTTTGAAACAGCAACCAGCAATTAGAAAGGATACTGAATTCATTGGCACAAGAGGAGCACGGAAGAAACGTTCAATAAATGAGCTCGTTACAAATGCACAAGCATCGAATGCAGGGACAGAAGGAAGCTCAGAAATTGAATCTGAAAGTTTGGCTACTGAAAATGTTGATGGTCTTGTCTTTCAAGAGAAGAAGTTTGGCACAAACTGCCCTGCAGCACCATCTAAGTGAAAACACATAACTAATGAGGGTCAAATGATAATATACTAAGTCTTATCTACGAAGATTGACCGTCTCTTTTGCGTGCTACGCAATTGGAGTAGTAAATGCTTGTCTACTGTTTGGTAATTTCAGAACTAGCACTCTTTTGCTAATATTGTTATTTAACTAAGTTAACATGTTTAAGACAGCTTATGTGCACCTATGGTACTTGCATAATGAATACAGAAAAGTACCTACTTTTGATGTATTTGGTGATATGAAATTAGTCTATTATAAAAGATCATAGTCTATTCAATGTAAGAAAATATATTTTGGCAACAAAAACATTTGAAATATGTATGTGTTTGGATGTAAACATTTATATAATTAAGAAATATTGTACTCTGGTTTTATATTTGAAGTCTCTTATTTGTATTTGTCAATCTTCACCATCCACGTAAAAAACCATAAATCTCCTCCTACTCAATCTTTTTTATTTTTTAATGCAACCTACACTGTCACCAATCTCACCATTGTCAGTGTACGTCTTTGTTCCTACATCGCAGAACTTGTATGTACCGTTGTTACTCCTTTACTACCGGTACTGTATATGCATACATAAAGAAAAGCAATACTTTATTTATCAATGCTAATATACGCGATGAAAAATGTTTTTTTTGCTTTACGAAAATAATACTTTGAACTTCGTATGCCATGTAAAACTCCGTATCCTATTCATGACGTAAAAACCATACTCTCCACCATCGACATAAGAATACATAAACCTCCTACTCCTTTTCCGTTGTTAGAGACAAGAGTACGCAGTTGTTCCTCCACCACCGGTACCGGTACCGGTACCGTGTTCTTACCGGTACCGTGTTCTTACACTCCAAAAAAAAAAAATTAAAAAAAATCCCAACGTACACCTGTACCTCATGAAACTCATGACATCTCAGGCTTAGAAGTTTCAACTGCTATCCTTCCCGCCCAAACTTGTTCCTATCCGACCCTATCCAATCCAATCCAATCCAATAATCTCAGCTATTTAATCTCACTGTTATAACCCTAGATCGTAGGGTTGCTGTCTAATAATCTCTCTGTCTGATGGATCCTTCTCAGAAGAGAATTAGTGATGGCGGCCACAACCCCGATAAACAACCCTCACCACCACCACCACCACTAGATAGACTCAGTGACCTCCCTGATTGTCTTCTAGTACTCATCCTCAATGAACTCCCCATCGAGTACGCTGTCGCCACCTCGATCTTATCCAGTCGTTGGCTCAACCTCTGGACTCACATCACTCAAATCTCTCTTCCACCTTATAATCCCAACTTCCACCGGTTTCATTACTTCTACATCACCCTTGATCACATCTTCTCCCAACTCGTTTCCCGAAAAATCGACACATTTCACCTGGATTTCGATATTATGAGTTTGATGACTTACCTGGTGATATGTTACCGCTCATTAATCTACCTAATTTGAAGAAGCTATGTAAGCGTCTTCGTGATCAAACCCGTGCTTTGATGGGTGTGTTGTTTAAGTGTTGTCCCCTATTGGAAGAGTTAAAGTTGATTCTGGAGTTGATTGAGCCTGATCATTTAATTAATATATCCGCCCCTAATTTGAGGCGTTTATCTATAAAGTTAGATGAAAATGAAGAGGATGTTCTTACTGAGAATTGCAAGTTTGTAATTGATGCCCCTAATTTGCAAACCTTAGCAATAGAAGGTCTTTTGGCATTTTATGAATTTGTTAGTATTCCATCTAGATTAAGAAATGTGACAATTTCGATCGAAAAGATTTGTTTTCATGATAGCCAATTCCATACTTTTACTAGACAAGTAATGGGGTTGCTTCGAGGGATTTCTTGTGCTAAAACCATTGTCTTGGACGAATGCGGTTGTCATCTTGTGTATTGCATTCATATGTTAGAACAAATTACCCTGGATGGAATTCGCCCGC
The DNA here is from genome assembly GCF_001683475.1 of Chenopodium quinoa. Lineage (NCBI taxonomy): Eukaryota > Viridiplantae > Streptophyta > Magnoliopsida > Caryophyllales > Amaranthaceae > Chenopodium > Chenopodium quinoa. The sequence goes on from NW_018742461.1 coordinate 4,948,328, forward strand.
CAATCTTCCATAGGTTGCACGATCTTAGCTTTGTTATCAAATTCGAGGGGGAAAGATTTCCGAGCTGCTTATTAGCCAACCTTAGGACGCTAGAGATAGAGGGTCTCGAGTGCTACGACCTTGAGATCAAGTTGGTCGAGTACATCTTAAGTAATGCTCCGGTAATGGAGCAGATACATTTATCGGTTTATCCAGATGACAGTGCAAGTGGATCAGCAATCGACGAGGAGATACTTGCGGAAGAGTATGAATACTGTAAGAAAATGTTCAAGCTTCCAAAGAGGTCGCCGGTTTGTCTGATTGAATTCTACGGTCAGGTGATCGAGGCTTCAAGTGGAGACTTAAAAGACGATGGTGAACTTTCCTTTACATTGGTGGAATGAATGGTCGATCCAATTGTTTTTATGATTGTATGACTGATGAATTAAAGTATACATTTTTGTTTACTGTTATAGGGTGAAAGAACAGAAAAATTCTATAATGTATACTCTATCTGTAGTTCAGTTCTTATTATGTTATGTTGTTGGCCTTTGGCCCTTTAATAAAATTTGTACGGTTTATGTTGTTGCTAATTGAATATTTGAATGAATTATAATATTGGGAGATTTGTTGAATTATGCAGTTGATATATGTTACAAGATTGCAATTTTGATAGGTATTTACACAGTTTCATATAGCTATATATGCTGTTTTTTTTTTTTTTTTTTTTTTTTTTTTTTTTTTTTTTTTTTTATCATGTTAGAGGCTTGATGAGCCAAGTGTCACTTTTGCCGGATCTATATGGTATATGACTTTAACATTTTGGTTAATTTATGACTGGTATAATACTATATTGTCGCGAATTCCTCGTAATTAATATTGTGAGATTTGGTGAATCGTACTGTTGTTAAATGTTACATTGCATGTTTCGATAGGTAAGTTTTTACATGATATTATAGAGTTTATGTTGTATGTCGGTTATTTATCATGTTAAAGGTTTGAGTCATATGTGTCACTTTTTTTGAATAAAAATAAATTAAAGTTTCAAACTTTAATATCTAATAAACTCATGTATATATATATATATATATATATATATATATATATATATATATATACATGATTACATGGTCTGTAACTTTTAAATTTTTGGTTGATCCAACTAACATAAGTGTATTATTGTGCATTACTGCTTGATTTTATTTATTAATTTATTTTTAATTTTTTTTAAGCAAGTGCATTACTGCTTGATAATATTGGGTAATTGTACATAATTGATAATTTATTGGGTAATAGATCAATTTTCCTCAATTCCGACTGAAAAAAAAATGCACAATGTATAATTCCAATAGTAGATAAATTTTCACCGGCTCCCCAATAGTTAATTTAAGAGCATGGATAATAATGTGATGATTTTTTCGTCACACTTTATAACCTTTAGCGTCAACTGAAAATCAATTTTTTTTTTCCCCTAATCATCAAACATGGCTAACACCCCTTCCCACATACAATTAATTGGATCAAACACTTTATCAGTTAATATAATTCCAATAAAAAATTAAAAAAAAAAAAAAAAATTACCGCCCCAATTTCGACTGGAAATCAAATTCCTGACCGTACCATCTCTCATATTCTCCCTTCATTGTCCATTCATCGATTCACCATTGCTTTCCTTCCTCTCTATTCCTCTTTCATCCAATTAAATTATCTGTAACTACACCACACCATAATTAATCATCTTTCCCCAATAATTAAATCAAATTTTAATTCAATCCCTTTTAATCTTCAATTTAGGGTTTTGATCCATCAAATTCATGGAAGAAGACAGAATAAGCGACCTCCCAGATAGTCTCCTCATCATCATACTCTCTTTCCTCTCTATCGATACCGCTGCCTCTACCTCCGTCTTATCCCGTCGTTGGCGATACCTTTGGACTCACGTTACCCACTTCTCCCTCGAAACCACCTTTCATGATTTCCGTACTTTCATAACATCAGTTGATCACATCCTCTCCGAACTCACGTCCCCTAAAATCCATACTTTTAACCTTCAATTTTCTCTCCGTCAATCAACTAAATCAACGCAGATATTATCTTGCTTTGTTCCTTGGCTTCATCAAATTTGTCGCCGTAAGCCTGAAGTAATTAATGTAGGATTTCATCATTCTCATGGATTTTATTCATCTCTTTTGTTTCACATACCTACTTGTGTGTTTGAAACTCGGTCACTTATAGAATTAGACTTGAATTTGCCTGGCTATATCGAGTTTAAGGCTCCTACTACTTTTATTAATCTGCCTAATTTGAAGAAGCTCTCGTTATTTGTATGTGATTCATATTGTTATTTGATTGATACCCTTATAAAGTCTTTGCCGTTGTTGGAAGATTTGAAGTTGTGTATGAATTTGACTGTAGATGTTCATTGTTTTGCTATATCTGCGTCTAATTTGAAGAATTTGTTTATAGGAATGAATGATTGGGGATCCAAAGTTTGTCGATTTGCTATTGATGCCGCGAAGCTGGAGCACTGTGAGATTCATGGGTACTTAGCGTTTTATGAATTTGTTAGGACTCCAATTGATTTGCAAATGGTGCTGATTTCAGTTGAGGAGCCAAGTGATGATGAAAAGGATGATGATTTTGATATGGATTACGAGTATTATAGTCTAATTCTTGGGCTACTTCAAGGGATTTCTTGTGTTAGGTCCCTTGTTTTTATTACTTATGGTGCTGATATGCTGAGTTATCTTAATGGTTTGGATGGGATCGACGTGCCAATCTTTCGTAATTTAATGGATCTTAGCTTTTACAATGACACTCGGCCTTATGAAGGACCAATTACCAGGTCATTGCTTAGGCAACTTTAAAGGCTATAATCATATAATATGATCTGATGGATCACGACGACAATTGAGATCAAAGATCAAATTGCTACGGAGTACAACACAATTTAAGTAATGCTACTGTTTTGGACAAGCTTCATACGCTACTGTAACTAAAGTACAAAAACTTCATCGAGCTGTCGGATTGAGCTCTCCGGCAGGATGATCATTGCTTCAAGTTCTGATTTGAAGAATGGTTTGCTTCAATTTGTACTTTGATATGAAATTGTCAACTTTTTTATGACACTTTTGTGTAATCTAAGTTCATTCTGCAAACATTATATTGACTAATTTATTGTCTTATTTGTGTATATTTATATGATCTGGTTTCTTCAAAAAAAAAAAAAAATGTTCTAATTTAGGCCCTTGTTGAACTGAAATTAATTTTATTGAATTAAAATTATTTTTGCTGAAATTAAATTATTTTTACTGAACTGAAATTATTTTTACTGAATATTTTTTTTTAAGGTGAACTGAATCGGGCCTTAGTCCCTTGTGATCATTTTTCCTAATTTCATATGTAGCTTTTATCAAGTCTTCTTTGCATCATTAAAACAATTTTGTGAATAATTTTTATAATTTTCTTGAAATTGCCCAGTATAATAGCCTAATAGGTTAGTTTGATCCCTTTTCCTCTATACCTTTCAAGTGCAGATTATCGTCTTTACAATGCACGCACTTAATTATGATTTTCCGCGTAAATGCTTGTGTGTAGATACTATCATATCGTATCACATGAACAGATCGGGTTTTTGGGGTTGTACATAAAGAGTTTACATTATACAAAGTATATATTGATAAGCGCACACCTTCCTTGTTTGCTCTGGATTCTGGGATGTAGTGCATATAAGAAACTGTTGTGATTTTACAGTATTTAGTTTAATTCAGAGTTGAAGATTAGGATATTATTTGGTCTTATTTCTGTAATCCGAGTCTAAAGAACGCTAGCTTTGGGTTAGGGTTAGTACTCCATATATACTCTTCCGTTGCACCCTTGGTTTATTATACTTTTACTATCTCAAATTTATTTGATGGAAAAGAATTATTATTTTAATTGCTAAAAGATTTAACTTAAAAAAAAATCACTTAAAGATTTATATGGATTTTTTTGTAAGTTAAATAGTTTAATCGAAAAAAAAAAACACTAAAACCATTTTTATCTTTTCTTTGAAAAAATTAACATTATTTTTTATCCTTGTATTCTGTTCATTTGATTTGAATAAAAGAATTAGATTGAAGCACTAACTCGGTGCACCAAAATCAAGATGAACAGCGACATTATCAATGACAGATCAAGCTCGTTGCCTGATTCTCTTCTAATCACCATACTATCTCTTCTTCCAATCAATTCCGCCGCTGCCACCTCCGTCTTATAACCCACCGTTGGCGCCGCCTCTGGACACACATCACCCACTTTTCCTTTAAACCATGGAAAGTTTGGAGACACGACCATGATTTCTGGGATTCCATGAACACCATCAATCACATCCTCTTCCAGCTCACCTCCTCCATGTTGGGGACGGAACAACAGATAAACACAATATGTGTCACTTTTTTTGAATAAAAATAAATTAAAGTTTCAAACTTTAATATCTAATAAACTCATGTATATATATATATATATATATATATATATATATATATATATATATATATATATATATATAATATATATATATATATATATATATATATATATATATATATATATATATATACGGGAGGGTTCCGCTAAAAACAGGGCTTATGGTGAAAACTAAAAACAGCAAATCTCAGCCATTGATTATTAATGATATAATCTAACGGTTGAAATACAAGGTACACAAAATCTTAGCAAATCTCAGCAAATCCTCTGTTAATTTTGCTGAAAAACGCAAAATCTCAGCAAATCTCAGCAAATCCTCTTTTCATCTCATTATCAAATCGTCAATTCCTCAATTCGTCAAATTTTAGGGCTACTTTGATTATTTACTCCCAAAATTGAGGGCTCGTGATTCTTCAATAACTTGGGGCTTCCTCAATAATCTTAGTAAGTGTTCTTCATTCTTTAATTTCTGTTTTTAGCTGAATTTCTAGTTGATTGCGGCTTACAATACCGATATAACTGTGATTATTTCCTTGTATATAAGCTGAATTTCTTGAATTTCTATTTGATTGCGCATGGTAGGTTATTTCCTTGTATGTGATTATTGTAGACTGTTTTTATAATAGTGCTCTGTTTTTTAGTTTCAATCTCATCAACTTGTAGTTTCAATCCTCATCAACAATATGCTCTTTTTTCGTTTTTGTATAAATATTTGCAATATATATATATTTTTTTTATATTAAAGTTTTTTTTTCCTGGATATATGATATTAAACACTAGGAGAAATTGTTGCACATAAGGTGTTTGTGTATTTGCTTAAATGACTAACACCTTGCTTAATACCATATAGTAACTCTTTTTTATGATACCATAACCATATATTTTAGACTGTTTTTGTTGGTGTCCAGTTAGTTGCACCATGGAATGGATTATTTTATTATAGTACCCATTTTAAACCATATATTTGATATTATATGCAGACAATGCAAGAGGAGTCAGAAGAAGGTAGTTGCTCAAATACATCTACAACTACCAATGTTGCTGAAAACTTACCGTCACTAAAGGGCCCAAGTGTGTGTTACACTCCCAGAGGAACAAAAGAGTTTATACCGTGTTGTCCCCCTAAACTAAAGCCTACACTTGGTATGCTTTTTGATTCCTTACTTAAAGGTGTTGATTTTTATAAGCAATATGCTAGATTTGGTGGGTTTGTGGTAAGACTAGGTACTGAAAAGAGAATTAAAGATAGTGATAAAGTCTACTTGAAATATTTACATTGTAATAAACAAGGGTTTACGAAGGATGGTGAAACTAAAGCAAAAGTTTCTAACAAAGATAAAAATCCTAAAGCTAGAAAAAGAACCATAAATCGTTTTGGATGTAATGCAATGATTGGGTTTAGAGAACGTTCAGATGGAAAATGGATGGTTTATGTCTTTCATGAATCTCATAGCCACAATCTTGCTTCTCCCAACACAATGAATTTTTTGGCAAATGTTGGAAACCTTAAACTTGGCCAGAAAAAATTCATTTTTGACAACTCTAGATTGAACATTGGTCCAAACAAGTCTTATAAGTTGATGAAAGAACATCTTGGTAGCTATGATAATATAGGTGCAACATTGAATGATTTCAAGAACTTTAATCGAGACTTGAAAGCTTACATACAAGAGAAAGATGCTTCGATGTTTATAAACAATTTGAAAGAAAAAGCTGAAAACAGTGAAGGTGCCTTTTTCTTTGAGCATTGTATGGATGAACATCAACGCTTGACAAGAGTATTTTGGGCAGATGCAATTAGTAGAAAAAATTATTCGTTGTTCTGTGATATGATTACATTTGATACAACATTTGACACCAACAAATACTCTATGGTTTTTGCCCCATTTACGGGTGTTGATCACCATGGTAAGTGTGTGACTTTTGGGATAGGCTTACTTGCAAAGGAGGATATTGAATCCTTTGAATGGTTATTTGAAACTTTCTTAAAGGCAATGAATAACTGTCAGCCTACCTGTATCATGACAGATCAAGACCCTGCGATGAAAGTGGCAATTGAAAAAGTTCTTGATAAGGCAAAACATAGGTTTTGTATGTGGCACATTATGAAAAAAGTGCCACAAAAGGTAGGGCCCAAATTATGCTTAGAAACTGATTTTCTTCATAAACTAAACTCTGTTGTGTGGAATAGAGACCTTGAACCAGAAGAATTTGAAATTGGTTGGCAGTCTGTGATGTCTGAATTTGATTTAGTGAATGAAGATTGGTTCAAAAATATGTATAATATAAGGAATATGTGGATTCCTTCCTACTTTCGTGACCTTTTTATGGGTGGGATTTTAAGGTCAACTCAAAGATCAGAGAGTGAAAATAGCTTTTTCACTAATTTCACCAATCAGCATTTGTTATTGGTTGAGTTGTGGTTTCGCTATGAATCTGCAATCGATGCTCAAAGGCACACACAAGACAAGTTGAATGCTACTTCAAAAACTACACATCCCCAACTTGTCACCCCCCTGTACTTGGAAAAGCATGCTGCATTTGCTTACACTCATAATGTATTTTACATATTCCAAAAGGAATTCAAGCATGCTTTGTACAATTGTGGTATAAGTAATGTTACCATCAAAGAAGAAGAAGGGATTGAGCAATATAGAATTGTTGACAACACAAGGAAAAAAAGCTATCATGTCACATATGTTTTGTGTTCTAATGATGCTTCATGCTCTTGTAAAATGTTTGAATCTGTTGGAATATTATGTCGTCACATTCTCTTTGTCATGAAAGGAAAGTTCTTATTTGAGATTCCAAGGCAATATGTTTTACATCGTTGGACTAAAGAAGCTATGAAGAAACCAATTTTTGGCTTAAACAACTTGCTTGATGGGGCAGAGAAGGATAAGAAGCAAAAGCTAGTTGGTGATTTATGGTGCAGGTTTTTTTCATGTGTAAGTCTTTGTGAGGAGAAAGTTGAATGCCTAGAGTCATTGTTGTCTAAGCTAATATCTTTTGAAAATGAGATGAAAGACTTGGATTCTATAAGTCCAGTTGATAAACGTGAGGCAAAAAATAAACACATCGAATTATTTGTTGGATCTAATGACATAGTTGTTGATATTCTTCCTCCAAACAAGTCTTCCAACAAAGGTAGTGGTAGTGGAAAAAGGAAAAAATCTGACAAAGAGATAGCTATTGAGGAAAGCCAAAGGAAAGATAGACTTTGTAGAACTTGTGGTCAGAGAACAAACCATGATAGTCGGAATTGTCCGCAAAAAAAATCCAACTTGAATGAGGTATTTTTGTAGAAAAAAATAAATAAATTTTGTACTATGTTTACTTCCCACTAGATTTTCACTTTATATATGTTCGTGTACATGATTTCAGGATTTCAAAGAAGAGTAGAAAGGCTGCAAAACCACTTCATATTTACAAGAAGCAACATCGGCTACTGACAGCCTAGTGCTGAAATAGAGGAGATGAGAGGAAAGAAAGAACATAGTGCTATAGTGCCCTTTTTATTGATATAGTGATTGTTATTGTTTCACATATATTAAACAGGGACCTTTTATTGTTAAAATTTTATTGATAAGGTGACCTTTTATTGTTAAACTTTTTATTGACCTTTATATTGTTATTTTGATGTAGTGACATATTGGCATATGATAACTTCAATTTATATTATAGTATGTGTTTTTAACGTTATAGTGACTTTTTTTCATCGTATTGACACCTTATTCCGTGATAACCTTTTTAGTGATATAATGACCTTTATTATGATATAACAACCGTATAAAAAATACTCACATTTTAACAATTCTTCTAATCCACATCGATTAAGCCAATACAAAGTTAGGGAAGGAGGGGCTCGTTCTTTTAATTGATATACTAAATGAATAGCTTAAGAATAGATTAATATAAATACGACACTTTTACCTTACATAGTGACCTTTTATTTAAATAGAGACAGATTATTATAGAAATCTTTTTTATCACATAGTAACGCTCTTGCATCTCATAGTGATCCTTTTGCATCGCATAGTAATTGGAAATTTTTACCTCATATAATGCCATTTTACTTACATAATGACTATAAAAAGTAATATAATATCCTTTTTCAAGTTTTTTTTTTCTTTTTTAAGAGATAAAAAAAAGTTAGACATTTTTAGGTACATATTTATCATAGGTCCTTTGAAAACTTGTCACATATGTATACAAAATATAATAATGAATATGGTGATAATTTTGCATTATAACTTAATTATATATAACACATTGAACTAATAACATTTTAAATACATAGTGACCTTATAATATAGAAACCTTTTAAATAACATAGATACCTTTTTAAATACATAGTGACCTTATCATATAGAAACCTTTTTAAATAACATAGGTACCATTTTTTTATAACATAGGCGCCAAATTTATAACTAATATATATTTCACTAAACTTCTTGAATGTCAATTAAAGATTACATATCAAAAGAACTACCAATACCACCAATTCAAAAGCTTTGTATGAACTGGAATCATATCATATTGTTCTATATTAACACTTATACAATTTTGTTAGATTATCCATTTGTTGATGCAAACTACATCATTACATTAGATTTCCTACTTCTGTGCAAAATACAAATACTTCCGAGCAAAAAACTTCATCCACATATTCGTTAGTCTGCCTATACTTTCTTTTCCTTTTTACCTTGCTTTGTTTTCTTCTTAATCCCATCAAAAACATCTTTTGCAACTTGACTCCTTATTAATCTGAATTCAGATAGCTTTTCAAGAACTTCATCTCTAACAATGTTCATATCAGATAATACCAGAGTAGCAGCAATCTGAGCTCTCAATGTCCGTCTAGTTGAAACCTAATATATTAATTTAAGCAAAAATTAGAATAAAAAAGCTAGTTAAATTCCATGGAGGAAATAGTTAATATAATAAAAATTGAAAGCCAAATAAAAAAAATGAGACGAGATAACCGTTTTCAAAACATCGCAGTCGAACACATCAGCTCCATCAAAGTAAAGCATGCTGACCATAGTATAAATGCCACTATCATTATTCTTCTGTTTTCCAGACTTCCAATTTACAGAAGGTGACTCCAAAGTATACTCAATCATGTTCTTCACTGAGTCATTACTTTGAGGAAGGCGTTGATCAAGAAAAGTACTCAGCATATCACTCTAGGCAAAATAAATTAATACTTTAGGTTCCATGAAGCATATCCTAACTAGAAAAATACAAATAAAATCCAAAATATCATATTTTTACCAGAACATCAGAGAACTTCTCAACCTCACTCATGTACTTTGTATCATAACTCATATTATCAATGAACTGAAGCTTTTCTTCCTTCAAATTCACAACAATTAGGAAAAAGTGCTCATTCAAGAGTATAGGAACAAATATCTGCAATAAATAAATAAACAACTATTAAGCTTGAAAAACTTAATATAAAAGTACTTAGTTGAAAAATGATTGTCAACATTTGCAATGTATTACCAACTCAACATTTGCAATATCAAAATCATTGCAAGGAATGAACAACCATCTTGACCAAATGTCAAATAGCTTGTCAATGTCTTGTGTGTTACTATCTGTGTTTGCAACTTTCAGTAAAAAAGCCTAAAAAAGAACAAACATTAATAAATATTAAAAAAATTAGAAGGTAGAGTTATTTTTCTTAAATGTAATTACTTGCATTACATAGTGACTGTTTTCATTGCATAGTGAAATTAATTTATGAATCATAGTGACTGTTTTCAATACATAGTGAAATTAATTTATGAATTTTTTATAATGAACAACTACCATTATAATGATGTAGTAACTAAATAGCCGAAAGATACTTACACTTTGAGAAACACCAAAATATAGTTTTTGAGGTCCATGTGCACTACTCTTCTGGTTTTCATTAAGCAACATAGCCCAACAATCAATAATAACAGAAGATATAGCAATAGCCGGTGCACCTAATGAAAGGAATTCATTCCTTGTAATCTCAAATGGTTTGCCAAAAGATACCAACACCTCACTGTACAAGGAAATAAAAAGACACATGTATATTAACATAGTCACTTATTATTAAAATTTGAAAATAAATAACAAAAAGAACAATGACATGACTTACTTGAGATCGAAACCATGATAATCACTAATGCAGTAGTCAACAAGTTCCTGGACAACTGCATCCAAAACCTTCATATCCTTATTACTTGACTTCATATATTCAGTTACATATGTAACTTTATCACCAAAGAGACTAACATCCATAGCAAGGGAGCATTTAGATTTTCCATTACTCAAAACATGCTCAAAACCTATCCTTGGAACCTCACCAACTACAACATTAATCTCTTTTGCAGGTGCACCATTATCATCAATATCATCATCATCCAAACCATTAGGCACTTTGCTTACCCAATTTACAAGAGACACAATCTCATCAACAATTTCATGAACACGAGGATTCATAAAGAATAAATCAGTTTGGGACATTGGAGGTGTCGAAGTTGAAGCATCATTAGATTTACGAGTCTGAAATAACACTTTCAACTCATTCATGTAGAAGTTAGATACCACTTCTAAATCTCTTTTCATGAGCAAAAACTTCTCATAAACTTCCTGTGAAAAAAAAATGTAGCACTTAGATTTAATAAAATAATTTGTGACAAAAAAAAAAAAAAAAAAAAGAAAAGAAAAAACCAAACAGACAGACAGAATTAAAGGGTAAAATACTTACATCAATAGCAATTGAACGGATTTCCTCATTAGACATTGAACTGGCAGGTAGCTCAAACTGAATAACACCCTTAACATTGCTACGGACACCTTCATAAACAACAGATTCTTTTCCAGAAGTTTGATTCACAGGAGCTTCCTTGAATTGATTACAAACAACTTGTCCATCCTCAAATTGCAACTTCTCACTCACTGGATATGTATCAAACTCAAGAATTCCACACCCAAAACCCTTGGACAACTTTTCATTTCTAATTCTATCTCTTATATCCACATCAGTCCAATGTTGAATTAAAGGTATTGTAGAATTTAACACAACATTCCTAAACCTCAATCGATGAAAATAGATAATCTCTAACATCAAAACACAACCACAAAACCATTCTATATTTCCTTCTTTGTAGCTCTTCACGGCTTCACAAAGTCTATCTAAGACATATTTTGACCAATTATAAATTCTTATTTGATTAACATCAACCAAACATTTTACAATTCTCAAATCCACAGTTCTGTTGGACGTAGGTGCTAAAAAACTTGAAAAAGCATGCATGATAAAAAGCTGTCTGAATTCTTCCCCGCCATCTACTAGTAAAGGGATCTTAGATTCCAAAAAACCCAAAGGAATCTGATCATTCTCACCCATAAGACCAAAATGAGACCTCCATTTAACCTTTAAATCATAATCAGGGTTGATGACATTAGCACAACGAGAAATTTCTTCAACTTTCTTAGATGTTTTGCAAGGAAGGCAAAAAACATCATACACATCAAATTCAGTCACAACAAAATCTTTTTTACCATCAATAGTAAACATGCAGCTACCATGATCAAAACAATCTACCAACCATGATAGCATATCAGTTGCAGTTCGTTTCACCTTCAAAGATAACAAACCTCCAAAGCCAATTTCTTTAACAGCCTTGATTTGATCATCTGAAAAAGTTTTAATCATCTCTACTAAATGAAATGGCCTGCAACGTGTTTTAAATCCTCGTTGCACCCTGTAACAAGACATACGAAAAGATAAACAAAAGAAACCAAAATAGTAGCCTCTTTTTATAGCATAGTGACCTTTTTTTTAAACAAAACTTCAAAAAAAAGAAACAAATATTCACTTACATATGTACATCACTATCTATGATTGCAGATTCTTGCCTATGAATCACAATGTTCTTATCATTATTTGCCTTCACTTTCTTCACTTTAAGACCTTCATTTTCATCCAACTTTCTCTTCTTAGCTGGCAAAACAATAGCATGTGAAGAAGAAGACTCATTCCCCTTCTTTCCTTTCATCACAGTTGACAAAGGTATAGCATTCTCAATGTTAGAAGGTTTCTTTTTCTTAGTGATAGCTTTCTTTTTCAATCCTTTTTCAATACAAGCATCTTTATCTCTGTTAGTATCATCATCGATCATTTTGCTTCCACCATCAATATGCTCTTCATCTTCATGATCGAGATTGATACATGCTAAAAACACGCAAGCATATAGTTATATATACAATTATCTTCATTTTCATCTAGCAAACAATTATAATATAGCAAACTAATAACTTAAAAATAATAATCATTGTCATTGATATAGTGACCTTTTTCAGTTACATAGGGAACTAATAATATAGTAACTTTTATATTAATATAGGGACCTACATTCTATAGTATTAGGAGACTATCATAATAGAGCAACTAGTATATTAAGGTTAATAATCCAAAAATCAAACATTCATCATACCTCCTGTATCTTTCAATTTAACTCCTCCTGTTGAGCTACGAAGGCCTCTCCTTTTTTTAAAAGTAGCACCACCTCTAGTTCTCACCATAGGAATAAAATCTAATCCAAATCGAATGAAAATCCTTGTTGCACCCTGTAACAAGACATACGAAAAGATAAACAAAAGAAACCAAAGTAGTTGCCTCTTTTTATGGCATAGTGACCTTTTTTTAAAACAAAACTTCAAAAATAACATAGTCCAACACCCCTCCAAAAAGATTCAGTTTATTTTGGTTTGGTTTAGAACAAGTTCAGGTCATATTCATATTTATGTCTTTTGACAACCAATTTGTTTACGAATAAAAAAATCAATTCAGGTCAGGTCAGGGCAGTGAAAATCAGATCAAACTAAGGTATCCAAATCCTCGAATTCTGGCTACCTTGATTCAAGTTCAAAACAGGCCTAATTCAGAAATTTTGAAGCAAAATCCAGTACAGAGTCAAATTAACCATGCACATATGTCAGACTAGAAGTACACTTTTCAACAGTCAAGAAAGTCATGTAGATGTCGATTTAGCATGATCAGAAGCAATCTATCACAAATCCACCCCAGATGTCTGTAGCTCCTGGGTTAGTCGCTTAAGCAATCTACTCAACACCAAAAATCGGACATATAGAATCAAAGTCAGTATCTTAAACCAGGAAGCATTCTTCATACTTTATGTTCTTTCTTTCTTTCTTTCTTTCTACGGTTGATGTGGAAAGAGTCTTTGCATCAATATCACAAACACCAGAAAATTTATCTAAGTGCAAAAGGCAAATAATTCATGTAGGAACCTAATGACATTTGATGCAGCTGAAACCACTTCAAATCACAAATAAGAAAATACAGGTTGTAAGAGAGAAACACAACAGCATCAAGGAACACCAATGCAACCAAGGCAGTTAGTCCATCTCCAAACATGTCACCATGTTGGTCAGGTCTCAATTCCAGATCATCATTAGCAAGAGATTGATGACCATTCCTGTTGCCTACACCAAACGGAACACGGGAAAATACAAATCGAGTTGGACACCAAGTGGAAGCAGGAACCAGTGTAGCTAATTTATGTCTCCAAACTCTCACTAATTCACTCACAAATCCACTAAAAACACTTCAAATTACTCAAAATTCGAATTAACTACTCCAAACTCTCACTAATTCACTCACAAATCCACTAAAAACATTTCAAATTACTCAAAATTCGAATTAACTACTCCAAACTCTCCCGAATTCACTCACAAATCCACTAAAAACACTTCAAATTACTCAAAATTCGAATTAACTACTCCAAACTCTCCCGAATTCACTCACAAATCCACTAAAAACACTTCAAATTACTCAAAATTCAAATTAACTACTCCAAACACAAACACACACACACAATTCGCATTTTAGCTATTCGCATTCCTAACAGGCATTAATTCGAAATCAAAATCCACAAAAATCAGCTAAACTCGAAATCAACAAAAACAAATTTATGCTCAACAAAAATCGTGTTACTAAGAAGATGAAGAAGAACAACAAAAGCAGAATTTCGAGCAAAAATACACATAAAAACCTAGTTTACTTAAATTAAGAAAAATTAAACAAAATACATTTAAAAAATACTTCTACTAAAACGAAACTTAAGTTGAAATTCAAAAAATAAAATCAAATCGAAAAAATAAAATAAAAAAACTTGCAAAATTACAAAATTAAACAAAAATCATACACGAAAAACATAATAGACATTAAATTTTCGGTTGAATCTACAAAAAAGTACTCATGAAATTCCAGCAAACAAAATTTCAGAAACCTAATAACCTCAAATCGTGCAAAAATAGCGAAATTACCACAAAGAACTCACCTGATAATAGATCGTAGAGCTGAGAAATTGCTAAAAATCAAAGTAATTAAAGCGGTGTTGCTGAAGGAGTTCGCTGATGGTAATTGAAGCGGTGTTGCTGAAGGAGTTCGCTAATGTCGAGAAATTAGGAGAGAGAAAGTGAAGAGAGAAGGAAGAGGAGGAAGAAAATAACAGAGGAAAGAGAAAGTGTTTTCGCGGGAGGAGAGAGAAAAGTTAGGATATATATACATTAAATATCATCCGCTAGATTATAATCTACGGCTGGGATTAATTGTTTTCATGTTTTCACCCTAAGACTTGTTTTTACATGATCCTAATCCTATATATATATATATATATATATATATATATATATATATATATATATATATACATATATATATATATATATACATATATATATATATATACATACATATATATATATATATATATATATATATATATATACATGATTACATGGTCTGTAACTTTTAAATTTTTGGTTGATCCAACTAACATAAGTGTATTATTGTGCATTACTGCTTGATTTTATTTATTAATTTATTTTTAATTTTTTTTAAGCAAGTGCATTACTGCTTGATAATATTGGGTAATTGTACATAATTGATAATTTATTGGGTAATAGATCAATTTTCCTCAATTCCGACTGAAAAAAAAATGCACAATGTATAATTCCAATAGTAGATAAATTTTCACCGGCTCCCCAATAGTTAATTTAAGAGCATGGATAATAATGTGATGATTTTTTCGTCACACTTTATAACCTTTAGCGTCAACTGAAAATCAATTTTTTTTTTCCCCTAATCACCAAACATGGCTAACACCCCTTCCCACATACAATTAATTGGATCAAACACTTTATCAGTTAATATAATTCCAATAAAAAATTAAAAAAAAAAAAAAAAATTACCGCCCCAATTTCGACTGGAAATCAAATTCCTGACCGTACCATCTCTCATATTCTCCCTTCATTGTCCATTCATCGATTCACCATTGCTTTCCTTCCTCTCTATTCCTCTTTCATCCAATTAAATTATCTGTAACTACACCACACCATAATTAATCATCTTTCCCCAATAATTAAATCAAATTTTAATTCAATCCCTTTTAATCTTCAATTTAGGGTTTTGATCCATCAAATTCATGGAAGAAGACAGAATAAGCGACCTCCCAGATAGTCTCCTCATCATCATACTCTCTTTCCTCTCTATCGATACCGCTGCCTCTACCTCCGTCTTATCCCGTCGTTGGCGATACCTTTGGACTCACGTTACCCACTTCTCCCTCGAAACCACCTTTCATGATTTCCGTACTTTCATAACATCAGTTGATCACATCCTCTCCGAACTCACGTCCCCTAAAATCCATACTTTTAACCTTCAATTTTCTCTCCGTCAATCAACTAAATCAACGCAGATATTATCTTGCTTTGTTCCTTGGCTTCATCAAATTTGTCGCCGTAAGCCTGAAGTAATTAATGTAGGATTTCATCATTCTCATGGATTTTATTCATCTCTTTTGTTTCACATACCTACTTGTGTGTTTGAAACTCGGTCACTTATAGAATTAGACTTGAATTTGCCTGGCTATATCGAGTTTAAGGCTCCTACTACTTTTATTAATCTGCCTAATTTGAAGAAGCTCTCGTTATTTGTATGTGATTCATATTGTTATTTGATTGATACCCTTATAAAGTCTTTGCCGTTGTTGGAAGATTTGAAGTTGTGTATGAATTTGACTGTAGATGTTCATTGTTTTGCTATATCTGCGTCTAATTTGAAGAATTTGTTTATAGGAATGAATGATTGGGGATCCAAAGTTTGTCGATTTGCTATTGATGCCGCGAAGCTGGAGCACTGTGAGATTCATGGGTACTTAGCGTTTTATGAATTTGTTAGGACTCCAATTGATTTGCAAATGGTGCTGATTTCAGTTGAGGAGCCAAGTGATGATGAAAAGGATGATGATTTTGATATGGATTACGAGTATTATAGTCTAATTCTTGGGCTACTTCAAGGGATTTCTTGTGTTAGGTCCCTTGTTTTTATTACTTATGGTGCTGATATGCTGAGTTATCTTAATGGTTTGGATGGGATCGACGTGCCAATCTTTCGTAATTTAATGGATCTTAGCTTTTACAATGACACTCGGCCTTATGAAGGACCAATTACCAGGTCATTGCTTAGGCAACTTTAAAGGCTATAATCATATAATATGATCTGATGGATCACGACGACAATTGAGATCAAAGATCAAATTGCTACGGAGTACAACACAATTTAAGTAATGCTACTGTTTTGGACAAGCTTCATACGCTACTGTAACTAAAGTACAAAAACTTCATCGAGCTGTCGGATTGAGCTCTCCGGCAGGATGATCATTGCTTCAAGTTCTGATTTGAAGAATGGTTTGCTTCAATTTGTACTTTGATATGAAATTGTCAACTTTTTTATGACACTTTTGTGTAATCTAAGTTCATTCTGCAAACATTATATTGACTAATTTATTGTCTTATTTGTGTATATTTATATGATCTGGTTTCTTCAAAAAAAAAAAAATGTTCTAATTTAGGCCCTTGTTGAACTGAAATTAATTTTATTGAATTAAAATTATTTTTGCTGAAATTAAATTATTTTTACTGAACTGAAATTATTTTTACTGAATATTTTTTTTTTAAGGTGAACTGAATCGGGCCTTAGTCCCTTGTGATCATTTTTCCTAATTTCATATGTAGCTTTTATCAAGTCTTCTTTGCATCATTAAAACAATTTTGTGAATAATTTTTATAATTTTCTTGAAATTGCCCAGTATAATAGCCTAATAGGTTAGTTTGATCCCTTTTCCTCTATACCTTTCAAGTGCATATTATCGTCTTTACAATGCACGCACTTAATTATGATTTTCCGCGTAAATGCTTGTGTGTAGATACTATCGTATCGTATCACATGAACAGATCGGGTTTTTGGGGTTGTACATAAAGAGTTTACATTATACAAAGTATATATTGATAAGCGCACACCTTCCTTGTTTGCTCTGGATTCTGGGATGTAGTGCATATAAGAAACTGTTGTGATTTTACAGTATTTAGTTAAATTCAGAGTTGAAGATTAGGATATTATTTGGTCTTATTTCTGTAATCCGAGTCTAAAGAACGCTAGCTTTGGGTTAGGGTTAGTACTCCATATTTACTCTTCCGTTGCACCCTTGGTTTATTATACTTTTACTATCTCAAATTTATTTGATGGAAAAGAATTATTATTTTAATTGCTAAAAGATTTAACTTAAAAAAAATCACTTAAAGATTTATATGGATTTTTTTGTAAGTTAAATAGTTTAATCGAAAAAAAAAACACTAAAACCATTTTTATCTTTTCTTTGAAAAAATTAACATTATTTTTTATCCTTGTATTCTGTTCATATGATTTGAATAAAAGAATTAGATTGAAGCACTAACTCGGTGCACCAAAATCAAGATGAACAGCGACATTATCAATGACAGATCAAGCTCGTTGCCTGATTCTCTTCTAATCACCATACTATCTCTTCTTCCAATCAATTCCGCCGCTGCCACCTCCGTCTTATAACCCACTGTTGGCGCCGCCACTGGACACACATCACCCACTTTTCCTTTAAACCATGGAAAGTTTGGAGACACGACCATGATTTCTGGGATTCCATGAACACCATCAATCACATCCTCTTCCAGCTCACCTCCTCCATGTTGGGGACGGAACAACAGATAAACACAATATGTGTCACTTTTTTTGAATAAAAATAAATTAAAGTTTCAAACTTTAATATCTAATAAACTCATGTATATATATATATATATATATATATATATATATATATATATATATATATATATATATATGAAAGAGTTTATGGAATATTTTCCTCAAGGGATTTCATTCACTGACTTCCCAATATATACAATGTAGCCGCATAATGCTAGCCATAATACAAGGCACCTATTTAGGAACTAATTACAATCATATCAATCTAAATATATGCTTAGCTAAAATACAGTAACAGAATATATTTACATATATATCTTAACACACCCCCACAGTCGAAGCGGGAGGACCACGGACGCTAAGACTGTCACGAAAATCCTCAAACAAGACTCGCGGAAGACCCTTAGTAAAGATATCCGCAATCTGATGTCGAGAAGGCACATGTAGAACCCGAACTTCCCCCCGTGCAACCTTCTCGCGTACAAAATGAATATCCAACTCGATGTGTTTCGTACGTTGATGCTGAACTGGATTTCCTGACAAATAAATAGCACTAACATTGTCACAATAAACGAGGGTAGCCTTTTTAATCGGACAATGTAACTCCAAGAGAAGATTTCGAATCCAGCATGATTCGGAGACAACATTTGCCACCCCACGATATTCGACCTCTGCACTAGATTTAGACAACGTGGGTTGGCGCTTAGACGACCAAGAGATCAAATTATCCCCCAAAAATACACAATAACCAGACGTTGAACGTCTCGTATCCGGGCATCCCCCCCAATCTGCATCAGTATATGCAACCAGAGAAGAAATAGACGAGGGATACAAATGTAAGCCATAATCAAGAGTACCCTGAACATACCGAATAATCCGTTTGAGAGCAGACATATGATCAACCCTGGGGTCGTGCATATGTAGACAAACCTGCTGAACAGAATAAGAAATATCCGGTCTGGTGAATGTAAGGTACTGTAGAGCCCCTGCAAGACTCCTATACAAAGATGGATCATCAAAAGGAGCACTAGTAGTAGCGCCGATCTTGGACTTCGTGTCAACCGGTGTTTGAGACGGTTTACACGATGACATCCCTGCACGATCAATTATTTCCTCGGCATATTTCCGCTGTGAAAGAAACAAACCATCCTTATGTCGAGTCACAGCAATACCCAAAAAATAATTTAAAGGACCAAGGTCCTTCATAGCAAACTCAGAGCTAAGAAGAGATATAATAGAACGGCAAAGAGCATCAGAAGAGGCCGTCAGTATAATGTCATCCACATATAACAAAAGATAAGCCATATCTGACCCTTTGCGGTAGATAAACAAAGAGTTATCCATCCTGCTGTGAGTAAATCCAATAGATAACATATAATCATCAAAACGCTTATACCAAGCCCGAGGTGCCTGTTTAAGTCCATAAAGAGACTTATTCAAGAGACAAACATAATCCGGATGATCCTTATCCCTGTAACCAACTGGTTGATGCATATAAACTGTTTCCTGCAACTCACCATGTAAGAAAGCATTTTTCACATCCAACTGATGAATATGCCATGCCTGTGATAGAGAAAGGCTAAGAACAGTGCGGATTGTAGCTGGTTTGACAACCGGACTAAATGTCTCACCACAATCAATGCCAACTTGTTGAGTTTTGCCATCACCTACAAGACGGGCTTTGTGCCTCTCAAAAACACCGTTAGACTGGACTTTATGAGTAAAAATCCACATAGAACGAATAACATTCACATTAGGTGGACGGGGCACCAACTCCCACGTCTTATTTTTAATAAGAGCACTAAATTCATCATCCATGGCCATTTTCCAATTAGGATCACGTAAAGCCGCGACCGGATTACGAGGTAAAGGAGACCTCGTGACAGCAACATTGGAAAAGTATTTTTTATTAGGCTTAACAATGCCATTTTGACTTCTGGTCACAATACTTGGCTTCTGGATTGGAATTTGGGCAGAAGGTGGTGCGGTTGGGCCATTCAGCATCTGGGCCGAGAGAGAGGGAGGTGATGAATGTTGTGGGGAAGGAGTGTGT
Source organism: Chenopodium quinoa (assembly GCF_001683475.1). Lineage (NCBI taxonomy): Eukaryota > Viridiplantae > Streptophyta > Magnoliopsida > Caryophyllales > Amaranthaceae > Chenopodium > Chenopodium quinoa. The sequence continues at coordinate 4,968,916 of NW_018742461.1, forward strand.
GGGCTTGACAGCAAGGGTGGCCCAAGCGCCTCTTGGGAACCCACTGCAGAGGAGATGGGAGGAGTGTGGGCCTGGGCTGGATGGGAGGGAGGGGTAACGGGCTGGGCCGCAGGGGAGGGAGGTGGAGAATTATGCTGGACGTTTTGTGTAGGTTCAGCAGCTTGGGTCAAGTGATGAACAACCAAAGGATGTAATCCATCCCCCAAAAAATCATACGAGGTAGAAGTTGGACGATGAAGATTAGAAAATGGGAACACACTCTCATCAAACAAGACATGGCGACAAATAATGATTTTATGTGACGATAAATCAAAACACTTGTAACCACGATGATTAGAAGGAAAACCCAAAAAGACGCAAGGAGTAGACCTTGGTTGTAACTTATTAATGGTGGTAGAAGGAATAAGAGGGTAGCATAAACACCCAAACACCCGTAAGTGTGAGTAAGAAGGAATTCGTTGATAAAGAATTTCTAAAGGAGACTTATTACCCAACAACTTACTTGGAAGAATATTGAGAAGATATGTAGCCATTTGCAAGGCATGATGCCAAAAGGAAGGAGGTAGAGATGCATGAGCAAGAAGAGTTCTAGTGACATTGTTAATAGTTCTAAGTTTCCGTTCGGCTTTCCCATTTTGAGGAGAAGTATGGGGACAAGAGAGACGGAAAGATAGGCCATTGCGTTTGCAAAATTCCCAAAAAGGACCATTATCAAACTCCCTCCCATTATCACATTGAATATTTTTGATATTTCGTTCAAATTGAGTGTGGATATGGGCTTTAAAAGCTAGAAAAGTGTCATACACATCCGATTTCTTGGCTATAGGAAAAGTCCATAGATATTTCGAAAAATCATCCAAAAACATAATGTAATAACGATGGCCTATAGAGCTTAAAATAGGTGAAGTCCACAAGTCACTATGAATTATATCAAAAGGCATAAGAGTAGTAGAAGTAGATGGAGCAAAGGGCAATTTAACATGTTTGCCATAAACACAAGAATTGCAAATGCTAGAACAAGAATGTTTATTACAATCAATGTTTTTATTATGCCTAAGAACATCTAAGATAGGAGCACCCGGATGTCCCAACCGATCGTGCCAAAGCTTAGGTGAGATGGCGGCAAAGGTAGAATGAGTAGCCTGATTTGTGGTAAATGGATAAAGGTCCCCATGGCTATCACTCCTCATGATTGGCTGCCCCGTCCGAAAATCCTTCACAGAAAACCCAAAGGGATCAAACTCAACTTTCACAGAATTATCGGTGGTAAATTTTCTAACAGAAATGAGATTTTTGATGAGTTTAGGTGCATGAAGAACATTTTTCAGAGTAAGGGGAGCAGTAGGGGAAGACAATTTAGTATGACCATAACCAAGTATAGGAATAGTATGACCATTACCAACAACAATGCCATTATTAGGATGAGTGCTCAAATTAAAATAAGACGAGAAATTACCGGGAGAGGAGGTCATATGAGAAGTAGCTCCAGTGTCCATGTACCATGCCGGATCGGGTTGAGAAAGAGTCATAGTGTGCATCGCGGACTCAATGTCAGTTGGAACATAAGACGGAGCATAGGACGCGGGCTGCCCAATACAAGAAGCTGCATAGGCCTGCTGGCCTTGTTGTGGTCGTGGCCCAAGATGCCAGGTTGCTGCCTGGGTTGGAAATTGGGCTTGGCCCAATTCTGAGTTGGGTAAGGACATGGTGGCACGGGCCACCCTTGAGGCATCCACCCCCATGGTGGACACTGTTGCTGCCAGAACGGGGAGAAGGACTGCTGGCCGCCTGTCCCACGTGGCGCACCGCCGGAAACACCACCAGAAAACTGACCCGCCTTGCCGCCACCGGAGCCACGGCCTGCACCACCAGAATTCTTGCGGTTGCCTGAATTTTTCCCTTTTTTTTGATTTTTTCCTTTCGAGTGACCATGAGAACCGGAGTCAAGCGGAGAATTATCAAATGATGCCGCAACCATTGCCGAGTCCGACCCTTGTGAAGCATCCTTGGCCAAGCCGACCTCCTCTAAAGTAAGCATGGATCGTGCTTGATAAAAAGCGGGTAAGGGATTGCTCTGCCTAATAAGCGTACCAACACCACTGTACGCTTTTGTAAGGCCCCCAACCATCTGAAGGACCAGTCGACTGTCCGAAACCGGTGCACCTACATTCTTGAGTTGATCGGCAAGAGACTTCAAACGTTGACAATAAGCCGAGACATTAGGAAAGTCCTCTAAATTCGTGGTTGAAAACTCCTGCTCAAGAGTCACAGCCCGAGAATGTTTATTGTCCTGAAATAGGTCACGCAACCTATTCCATATTTCCATTGCTGTTGCATCTGGTTCGATAACGGTGTTGATAAGGTCAGTCGAGATAGTACCATAGAGCCACGATAAAACCGCAGCATCAAGGGTCTGCCATAGTTCCTTTTCTTCCTCGGTAGACGGAACTTTCTCCTTGCCGGCAGCAGGGGGAATGATATGGTGAAGGACCCGATGAGATTTTGCGTGAAGCTTGAACAACTCCGCCCACGTAGAGTATTGCATATTTGCCATTTCGAGAGTAATGGGAATGTGTGCCTTGATGTTAGTGACAGCAAGAGCAGGGTGATATTGAGACTTGGATTCACCCATGGTGAAGAATAGAGAAGAGAAGAGAGTAGATGGAAAGAAAACGTGAGCTATAGAACAATAGCCGAGGAAAGCAGCGGAAGATGAAGGAAATTGTGCCCTAGGCAACTGATACCATGAAAGAGTTTATGGAATATTTTCCTCAAGGGATTTCATTCACTGACTTCCCAATATATACAATGTAGCCGCATAATGCTAGCCATAATACAAGGCACCTATTTAGGAACTAATTACAATCATATCAATCTAAATATATGCTTAGCTAAAATACAGTAACAGAATATATTTACATATATATCTTAACAATATATATATATATATATATATATATATATATATATATACATGATTACATGGTCTGTAACTTTTAAATTTTTGGTTGATCCAACTAACATAAGTGTATTATTGTGCATTACTGCTTGATTTTATTTATTAATTTATTTTTAATTTTTTTAAGCAAGTGCATTACTGCTTGATAATATTGGGTAATTGTACATAATTGATAATTTATTGGGTAATAGATCAATTTTCCTCAATTCCGACTGAAAAAAAATGCACAATGTATAATTCCAATAGTAGATAAATTTTCACCGGCTCCCCAATAGTTAATTTAAGAGCATGGATAATAATGTGATGATTTTTTCGTCACACTTTATAACCTTTAGCGTCAACTGAAAATCAATTTTTTTTTTCCCCTAATCACCAAACATGGCTAACACCCCTTCCCACATACAATTAATTGGATCAAACACTTTATCAGTTAATATAATTCCAATAAAAAATTAAAAAAAAAAAAAAAAAATTACCGCCCCAATTTCGACTGGAAATCAAATTCCTGACCGTACCATCTCTCATATTCTCCCTTCATTGTCCATTCATCGATTCACCATTGCTTTCCTTCCTCTCTATTCCTCTTTCATCCAATTAAATTATCTGTAACTACACCACACCATAATTAATCATCTTTCCCCAATAATTAAATCAAATTTTAATTCAATCCCTTTTAATCTTCAATTTAGGGTTTTGATCCATCAAATTCATGGAAGAAGACAGAATAAGCGACCTCCCAGATAGTCTCCTCATCATCATACTCTCTTTCCTCTCTATCGATACCGCTGCCTCTACCTCCGTCTTATCCCGTCGTTGGCGATACCTTTGGACTCACGTTACCCACTTCTCCCTCGAAACCACCTTTCATGATTTCCGTACTTTCATAACATCAGTTGATCACATCCTCTCCGAACTCACGTCCCCTAAAATCCATACTTTTAACCTTCAATTTTCTCTCCGTCAATCAACTAAATCAACGCAGATATTATCTTGCTTTGTTCCTTGGCTTCATCAAATTTGTCGCCGTAAGCCTGAAGTAATTAATGTAGGATTTCATCATTCTCATGGATTTTATTCATCTCTTTTGTTTCACATACCTACTTGTGTGTTTGAAACTCGGTCACTTATAGAATTAGACTTGAATTTGCCTGGCTATATCGAGTTTAAGGCTCCTACTACTTTTATTAATCTGCCTAATTTGAAGAAGCTCTCGTTATTTGTATGTGATTCATATTGTTATTTGATTGATACCCTTATAAAGTCTTTGCCGTTGTTGGAAGATTTGAAGTTGTGTATGAATTTGACTGTAGATGTTCATTGTTTTGCTATATCTGCGTCTAATTTGAAGAATTTGTTTATAGGAATGAATGATTGGGGATCCAAAGTTTGTCGATTTGCTATTGATGCCGCGAAGCTGGAGCACTGTGAGATTCATGGGTACTTAGCGTTTTATGAATTTGTTAGGACTCCAATTGATTTGCAAATGGTGCTGATTTCAGTTGAGGAGCCAAGTGATGATGAAAAGGATGATGATTTTGATATGGATTACGAGTATTATAGTCTAATTCTTGGGCTACTTCAAGGGATTTCTTGTGTTAGGTCCCTTGTTTTTATTACTTATGGTGCTGATATGCTGAGTTATCTTAATGGTTTGGATGGGATCGACGTGCCAATCTTTCGTAATTTAATGGATCTTAGCTTTTACAATGACACTCGGCCTTATGAAGGACCAATTACCAGGTCATTGCTTAGGCAACTTTAAAGGCTATAATCATATAATATGATCTGATGGATCACGACGACAATTGAGATCAAAGATCAAATTGCTACGGAGTACAACACAATTTAAGTAATGCTACTGTTTTGGACAAGCTTCATACGCTACTGTAACTAAAGTACAAAAACTTCATCGAGCTGTCGGATTGAGCTCTCCGGCAGGATGATCATTGCTTCAAGTTCTGATTTGAAGAATGGTTTGCTTCAATTTGTACTTTGATATGAAATTGTCAACTTTTTTATGACACTTTTGTGTAATCTAAGTTCATTCTGCAAACATTATATTGACTAATTTATTGTCTTATTTGTGTATATTTATATGATCTGGTTTCTTCAAAAAAAAAAAAAAATGTTCTAATTTAGGCCCTTGTTGAACTGAAATTAATTTTATTGAATTAAAATTATTTTTGCTGAAATTAAATTATTTTTACTGAACTGAAATTATTTTTACTGAATATTTTTTTTTTAAGGTGAACTGAATCGGGCCTTAGTCCCTTGTGATCATTTTTCCTAATTTCATATGTAGCTTTTATCAAGTCTTCTTTGCATCATTAAAACAATTTTGTGAATAATTTTTATAATTTTCTTGAAATTGCCCAGTATAATAGCCTAATAGGTTAGTTTGATCCCTTTTCCTCTATACCTTTCAAGTGCATATTATCGTCTTTACAATGCACGCACTTAATTATGATTTTCCGCGTAAATGCTTGTGTGTAGATACTATCGTATCGTATCACATGAACAGATCGGGTTTTTGGGGTTGTACATAAAGAGTTTACATTATACAAAGTATATATTGATAAGCGCACACCTTCCTTGTTTGCTCTGGATTCTGGGATGTAGTGCATATAAGAAACTGTTGTGATTTTACAGTATTTAGTTAAATTCAGAGTTGAAGATTAGGATATTATTTGGTCTTATTTCTGTAATCCGAGTCTAAAGAACGCTAGCTTTGGGTTAGGGTTAGTACTCCATATTTACTCTTCCGTTGCACCCTTGGTTTATTATACTTTTACTATCTCAAATTTATTTGATGGAAAAGAATTATTATTTTAATTGCTAAAAGATTTAACTTAAAAAAAATCACTTAAAGATTTATATGGATTTTTTTGTAAGTTAAATAGTTTAATCGAAAAAAAAACACTAAAACCATTTTTATCTTTTCTTTGAAAAAATTAACATTATTTTTTATCCTTGTATTCTGTTCATATGATTTGAATAAAAGAATTAGATTGAAGCACTAACTCGGTGCACCAAAATCAAGATGAACAGCGACATTATCAATGACAGATCAAGCTCGTTGCCTGATTCTCTTCTAATCACCATACTATCTCTTCTTCCAATCAATTCCGCCGCTGCCACCTCCGTCTTATAACCCACTGTTGGCGCCGCCACTGGACACACATCACCCACTTTTCCTTTAAACCATGGAAAGTTTGGAGACACGACCATGATTTCTGGGATTCCATGAACACCATCAATCACATCCTCTTCCAGCTCACCTCCTCCATGTTGGGGACGGAACAACAGATAAACACAATATGTGTCACTTTTTTTGAATAAAAATAAATTAAAGTTTCAAACTTTAATATCTAATAAACTCATGTATATATATATATATATATATATATATATATATATATATATATATATATATATATATATATATATATATATGAAAGAGTTTATGGAATATTTTCCTCAAGGGATTTCATTCACTGACTTCCCAATATATACAATGTAGCCGCATAATGCTAGCCATAATACAAGGCACCTATTTAGGAACTAATTACAATCATATCAATCTAAATATATGCTTAGCTAAAATACAGTAACAGAATATATTTACATATATATCTTAACACACCCCCACAGTCGAAGCGGGAGGACCACGGACGCTAAGACTGTCACGAAAATCCTCAAACAAGACTCGCGGAAGACCCTTAGTAAAGATATCCGCAATCTGATGTCGAGAAGGCACATGTAGAACCCGAACTTTCCCCCGTGCAACCTTCTCGCGTACAAAATGAATATCCAACTCGATGTGTTTCGTACGTTGATGCTGAACTGGATTTCCTGACAAATAAATAGCACTAACATTGTCACAATAAACGAGGGTAGCCTTTTTAATCGGACAATGTAACTCCAAGAGAAGATTTCGAATCCAGCATGATTCGGAGACAACATTTGCCACCCCACGATATTCGACCTCTGCACTAGATTTAGACAACGTGGGTTGGCGCTTAGACGACCAAGAGATCAAATTATCCCCCAAAAATACACAATAACCAGACGTTGAACGTCTCGTATCCGGGCATCCCCCCAATCTGCATCAGTATATGCAACCAGAGAAGAAATAGACGAGGGATACAAATGTAAGCCATAATCAAGAGTACCCTGAACATACCGAATAATCCGTTTGAGAGCAGACATATGATCAACCCTGGGGTCGTGCATATGTAGACAAACCTGCTGAACAGAATAAGAAATATCCGGTCTGGTGAATGTAAGGTACTGTAGAGCCCCTGCAAGACTCCTATACAAAGATGGATCATCAAAAGGAGCACTAGTAGTAGCGCCGATCTTGGACTTCGTGTCAACCGGTGTTTGAGACGGTTTACACGATGACATCCCTGCACGATCAATTATTTCCTCGGCATATTTCCGCTGTGAAAGAAACAAACCATCCTTATGTCGAGTCACAGCAATACCCAAAAAATAATTTAAAGGACCAAGGTCCTTCATAGCAAACTCAGAGCTAAGAAGAGATATAATAGAACGGCAAAGAGCATCAGAAGAGGCCGTCAGTATAATGTCATCCACATATAACAAAAGATAAGCCATATCTGACCCTTTGCGGTAGATAAACAAAGAGTTATCCATCCTGCTGTGAGTAAATCCAATAGATAACATATAATCATCAAAACGCTTATACCAAGCCCGAGGTGCCTGTTTAAGTCCATAAAGAGACTTATTCAAGAGACAAACATAATCCGGATGATCCTTATCCCTGTAACCAACTGGTTGATGCATATAAACTGTTTCCTGCAACTCACCATGTAAGAAAGCATTTTTCACATCCAACTGATGAATATGCCATGCCTGTGATAGAGAAAGGCTAAGAACAGTGCGGATTGTAGCTGGTTTGACAACCGGACTAAATGTCTCACCACAATCAATGCCAACTTGTTGAGTTTTGCCATCACCTACAAGACGGGCTTTGTGCCTCTCAAAAACACCGTTAGACTGGACTTTATGAGTAAAAATCCACATAGAACGAATAACATTCACATTAGGTGGACGGGGCACCAACTCCCACGTCTTATTTTTAATAAGAGCACTAAATTCATCATCCATGGCCATTTTCCAATTAGGATCACGTAAAGCCGCGACCGGATTACGAGGTAAAGGAGACCTCGTGACAGCAACATTGGAAAAGTATTTTTTATTAGGCTTAACAATGCCATTTTGACTTCTGGTCACAATACTTGGCTTCTGGATTGGAATTTGGGCAGAAGGTGGTGCGGTTGGGCCATTCAGCATCTGGGCCGAGAGAGAGGGAGGTGATGAATGTTGTGGGGAAGGAGTGTGTGGGCTTGACAGCAAGGGTGGCCCAAGCGCCTCTTGGGAACCCACTGCAGAGGAGATGGGAGGAGTGTGGGCCTGGGCTGGATGGGAGGGAGGGGTAACGGGCTGGGCCGCAGGGGAGGGAGGTGGAGAATTATGCTGGACGTTTTGTGTAGGTTCAGCAGCTTGGGTCAAGTGATGAACAACCAAAGGATGTAATCCATCCCCCAAAAAATCATACGAGGTAGAAGTTGGACGATGAAGATTAGAAAATGGGAACACACTCTCATCAAACAAGACATGGCGACAAATAATGATTTTATGTGACGATAAATCAAAACACTTGTAACCACGATGATTAGAAGGAAAACCCAAAAAGACGCAAGGAGTAGACCTTGGTTGTAACTTATTAATGGTGGTAGAAGGAATAAGAGGGTAGCATAAACACCCAAACACCCGTAAGTGTGAGTAAGAAGGAATTCGTTGATAAAGAATTTCTAAAGGAGACTTATTACCCAACAACTTACTTGGAAGAATATTGAGAAGATATGTAGCCATTTGCAAGGCATGATGCCAAAAGGAAGGAGGTAGAGATGCATGAGCAAGAAGAGTTCTAGTGACATTGTTAATAGTTCTAAGTTTCCGTTCGGCTTTCCCATTTTGAGGAGAAGTATGGGGACAAGAGAGACGGAAAGATAGGCCATTGCGTTTGCAAAATTCCCAAAAAGGACCATTATCAAACTCCCTCCCATTATCACATTGAATATTTTTGATATTTCGTTCAAATTGAGTGTGGATATGGGCTTTAAAAGCTAGAAAAGTGTCATACACATCCGATTTCTTGGCTATAGGAAAAGTCCATAGATATTTCGAAAAATCATCCAAAAACATAATGTAATAACGATGGCCTATAGAGCTTAAAATAGGTGAAGTCCACAAGTCACTATGAATTATATCAAAAGGCATAAGAGTAGTAGAAGTAGATGGAGCAAAGGGCAATTTAACATGTTTGCCATAAACACAAGAATTGCAAATGCTAGAACAAGAATGTTTATTACAATCAATGTTTTTATTATGCCTAAGAACATCTAAGATAGGAGCACCCGGATGTCCCAACCGATCGTGCCAAAGCTTAGGTGAGATGGCGGCAAAGGTAGAATGAGTAGCCTGATTTGTGGTAAATGGATAAAGGTCCCCATGGCTATCACTCCTCATGATTGGCTGCCCCGTCCGAAAATCCTTCACAGAAAACCCAAAGGGATCAAACTCAACTTTCACAGAATTATCGGTGGTAAATTTTCTAACAGAAATGAGATTTTTGATGAGTTTAGGTGCATGAAGAACATTTTTCAGAGTAAGGGGAGCAGTAGGAGAAGACAATTTAGTATGACCATAACCAAGTATAGGAATAGTATGACCATTACCAACAACAATGCCATTATTAGGATGAGTGCTCAAATTAAAATAAGACGAGAAATTACCGGGAGAGGAGGTCATATGAGAAGTAGCTCCAGTGTCCATGTACCATGCCGGATCGGGTTGAGAAAGAGTCATAGTGTGCATCGCGGACTCAATGTCAGTTGGAACATAAGACGGAGCATAGGACGCGGGCTGCCCAATACAAGAAGCTGCATAGGCCTGCTGGCCTTGTTGTGGTCGTGGCCCCAAGATGCCAGGTTGCTGCCTGGGTTGGAAATTGGGCTTGGCCCAATTCTGAGTTGGGTAAGGACATGGTGGCACGGGCCACCCTTGAGGCATCCACCCCCATGGTGGACACTGTTGCTGCCAGAACGGGGAGAAGGACTGCTGGCCGCCTGTCCCACGTGGCGCACCGCCGGAAACACCACCAGAAAACTGACCCGCCTTGCCGCCACCGGAGCCACGGCCTGCACCACCAGAATTCTTGCGGTTGCCTGAATTTTTCCCTTTTTTTTGATTTTTTCCTTTCGAGTGACCATGAGAACCGGAGTCAAGCGGAGAATTATCAAATGATGCCGCAACCATTGCCGAGTCCGACCCTTGTGAAGCATCCTTGGCCAAGCCGACCTCCTCTAAAGTAAGCATGGATCGTGCTTGATAAAAAGCGGGTAAGGGATTGCTCTGCCTAATAAGCGTACCAACACCACTGTACGCTTTCGTAAGGCCCCCAACCATCTGAAGGACCAGTCGACTGTCCGAAACCGGTGCACCTACATTCTTGAGTTGATCGGCAAGAGACTTCAAACGTTGACAATAAGCCGAGACATTAGGAAAGTCCTCTAAATTCGTGGTTGAAAACTCCTGCTCAAGAGTCACAGCCCGAGAATGTTTATTGTCCTGAAATAGGTCACGCAACCTATTCCATATTTCCATTGCTGTTGCATCTGGTTCGATAACGGTGTTGATAAGGTCAGTCGAGATAGTACCATAGAGCCACGATAAAAACCGCAGCATCAAGGGTCTGCCATAGTTCCTTTTCTTCCTCGGTAGACGGAACTTTCTCCTTGCCGGCAGCAGGGGGAATGATATGGTGAAGGACCCGATGAGATTTTGCGTGAAGCTTGAACAACTCCGCCCACGTAGAGTATTGCATATTTGCCATTTCGAGAGTAATGGGAATGTGTGCCTTGATGTTAGTGACAGCAAGAGCAGGGTGATATTGAGACTTGGATTCACCCATGGTGAAGAATAGAGAAGAGAAGAGAGTAGATGGAAAGAAAACGTGAGCTATAGAACAATAGCCGAGGAAAGCAGCGGAAGATGAAGGAAATTGTGCCCTAGGCAACTGATACCATGAAAGAGTTTATGGAATATTTTCCTCAAGGGATTTCATTCACTGACTTCCCAATATATACAATGTAGCCGCATAATGCTAGCCATAATACAAGGCACCTATTTAGGAACTAATTACAATCATATCAATCTAAATATATGCTTAGCTAAAATACAGTAACAGAATATATTTACATATATATTCTTAACAATATATATATATATTATATATATATATATATATATATATATATATATACATGATTACATGGTCTGTAACTTTTAAATTTTTGGTTGATCCAACTAACATAAGTGTATTATTGTGCATTACTGCTTGATTTTATTTATTAATTTATTTTTAATTTTTTTTAAGCAAGTGCATTACTGCTTGATAATATTGGGTAATTGTACATAATTGATAATTTATTGGGTAATAGATCAATTTTCCTCAATTCCGACTGAAAAAAAATGCACAATGTATAATTCCAATAGTAGATAAATTTTCACCGGCTCCCCAATAGTTAATTTAAGAGCATGGATAATAATGTGATGATTTTTTTCGTCACACTTTATAACCTTTAGCGTCAACTGAAAATCAATTTTTTTTTTTCCCCTAATCACCAAACATGGCTAACACCCCTTCCCACATACAATTAATTGGATCAAACACTTTATCAGTTAATATAATTCCAATAAAAAATTAAAAAAAAAAAAAAAAATTACCGCCCCAATTTCGACTGGAAATCAAATTCCTGACCGTACCATCTCTCATATTCTCCCTTCATTGTCCATTCATCGATTCACCATTGCTTTCCTTCCTCTCTATTCCTCTTTCATCCAATTAAATTATCTGTAACTACACCACACCATAATTAATCATCTTTCCCCAATAATTAAATCAAATTTTAATTCAATCCCTTTTAATCTTCAATTTAGGGTTTTGATCCATCAAATTCATGGAAGAAGACAGAATAAGCGACCTCCAGATAGTCTCCTCATCATCATACTCTCTTTCCTCTCTATCGATACCGCTGCCTCTACCTCCGTCTTATCCCGTCGTTGGCGATACCTTTGGACTCACGTTACCCACTTCTCCCTCGAAACCACCTTTCATGATTTCCGTACTTTCATAACATCAGTTTGATCACATCCTCTCCGAACTCACGTCCCCTAAAATCCATACTTTTAAACCTTCAATTTTCTCTCCGTCAATCAACTAAATCAACGCAGATATTATCTTGCTTTGTTCCTTGGCTTCATCAAATTTGTCGCCGTAAGCCTGAAGTAATTTAATGTAGGATTTCATCATTCTCATGGATTTTATTCATCTCTTTTGTTTCACATACCTACTTGTGTGTTTGAAACTCGGTCACTTATAGAATTAGACTTGAATTTGCCTGGCTATATCGAGTTTAAGGCTCCTACTACTTTATTAATCTGCCTAATTTGAAGAAGCTCTCGTTATTTGTATGTGATTCATATTGTTATTTGATTGATACCCTTATAAAGTCTTTGCCGTTGTTGGAAGATTTGAAGTTGTGTATGAATTTGACTGTAGATGTTCATTGTTTTGCTATATCTGCGTCTAATTTGAAGAATTTGTTTATAGGAATGAATGATTGGGGATCCAAAGTTTGTCGATTTGCTATTGATGCCGCGAAGCTGGAGCACTGTGAGATTCATGGGTACTTAGCGTTTTATGAATTTTTAGGACTCCAATTGATTTGCAAATGGTGCTGATTTCAGTTGAGGAGCCAAGTGATGATGAAAAGGATGATGATTTTGATATGGATTACGAGTATTATAGTCTAATTCTTGGGCTACTTCAAGGGATTTCTTGTGTTTAGGTCCCTTGTTTTTATTACTTATGGTGCTGATATGCTGAGTTATCTTAATGGTTTGGATGGGATCGACGTGCCAATCTTTCGTAATTTAATGGA
>NW_018742462.1:0-58181 GCF_001683475.1 Chenopodium quinoa
TTTGAATGTGTTTGACTTTCATTTGATTCAATTAGCTTTGTAGAATGTATTTGACTTTCATTTTATTCAAATAGCTTTGTTTGAATGTGTTTGACTTTCAATTGATTCTTAGCTTTGTAGAATGTGTTTGACTGTAATTTGATTCAAATAGCTTTGTTTGAATGTGTTTAAATTTGATTTAATTCAATTTGCTTTGTAGAATGCATTTCACTTTCATTTGATTTATATAGCTTTTGTTTGAATGTGTTTAAATTTCATTTTAAATTAAAAAGCTTTTTTTGAATGTGTTTTGACTTTCATTTGATTTAAAGGCTTTGTTTAAATGTATTTGACTTTCATTTGATTCAATTAGCATCGTAGAATGTATTTTACTTTTATTTGATTTAATTAGCTTTGTTTAAATTTATTTGACTCTCATTTGATTCAAATAGCTTTGTTTGAATGTGTTTGACTTTCATTTGATTCAATTAGCTTTGTAGAATGTATTTGACTTTCATTAGATTGAAATAGCTTTTTTTGAATGTGTTTGACTTTCATTTAATTCAATTAGCTTTGTAGAATGTATTTGACTTTCATTTGATTCGAAATCTTTGTTTGAATGTGTTTGACTTTCATTTGATTCAATTAGCTTTGTTTGAATGTGTTTGACTTTAATTTAATTCAATTAGCTTTGTAGGATGTATTAGACTTTTTATTTGATTTAATTAGCTTTGTTTTAATGTATTTGACTCTCATTTGTTTCAAATAGCTTTGTTTAAATGTGTTTGACTTTCATTTGATTCAAATAGCTTTGTTTCAATGTGTTGGACTTTCATTTGGTTCAATTAGCTTTGTAGAATGTAATTGACTTTCATTCGATTAAAATAGCTTTGTTTGAATGTGCTTGACTTTCATTTGATTCAATTAGCTTTGTTTGAATGTTTTTGACTTTCATTTGATTCAATTAGCTTTGTTGAATGTATTTGACTTTCATTTGATTCAATTAGCTTTGTTTGAATGTGTTTGACTTTCAATTGATTCAATTAGCTTTGTTTGAATGTATTTGACTTTCATTTGATTCAATTAGCTTTGTAGAATGTATTTGACTTTCACTTGATTCGAAAGCTTTGTTTGAATGTGTTTGACTTTCATTAAATTCAATTAGCTTATTTTGAATTTGTTTGACTTTAATTTAATTCAATTAGCTTTGTAGAATGTATTTGACTTTCATTTGATTCAATTAGCTTTTGTAGAATGTATTTTACTTTTATTTTATTTAATTAGCTTTGTTTGAATTTATTTGACTCTCATTTGATTCAAACAGCTTTGTTCGAATGTGTTTGACTTTCATTTGATTCAATTAGCTTTGTAGAATGTATTTGACTTTCATTTGAATCAAATAACTTTGTTTGACTATGTTTGACTTTCATGTGATTCAATTAGCTTTGTTTGAATGTGTTTGACTTTCATTTGATTCAATTAGCTTTGTAGAATGTATTTGACTTTCACTTGGTTCGAAAGCTTTGTTTGAATGTGATTGACTTTAATTTAATTATATTAGCTTATTTTGAATGTGTTTGACTTTAATTTTAATTTGATTAGCTTATTTTGAATTAGCTTATTTAATTCAATTAGCTTTATAGAATGTATTTGACTTCCATTTGATTCAATTAGCTTTTGTTTGAATGTGTTTGACTTTCATTTGATGCAATTAGCTTTGTAGAATGTATTTGACTTTTATTTGATTTAATTAGCTTTGTTTGAATGTGTTTGACTTTCATTTGATTCAATAAGCTTTGTAGAATGTATTTGACTTTCATTTGAATCAAATAACTTTGTTTGACTGTGTTTGACTTTCATTTGATTCAATTTGCTTTGTAGAATGTATTTGACTTTCATTTTCTTCAAATAGCTTTGTTTGAATGTGATTGACTTTCATTTGATTCAATTCGCTTTGTAGAATGTATTTGACATTCATTTAATTAAAATAGCTTTGTTTGAATGTGTTTGACTTTCATTTGATTCAGTAAGCTTTGTTTGAATGTGTTTGACTTTCATTTGATTCAGTTAGCTTTGTAGAATGTATTTGACTTTCATCTGATTCAAATAGCTTTGTTTGTATGTGTTTGACTTTCAATTGATTCAATTAGCTTTGTAGAATGTGTTTGACTGTAATTTGATTCAAATAGCTTTGTTTGAATGTGTTTAAATTTCATTTAATTCAATTTGCTTTGTAGAATGCATTTCACTTTCATTAGATTTATATAGCTTTTTTGAATGTGTTTGACTTTCATTAAAATTAAAAAAGCTTTTTTTGAATGTGTTTGACTTTCATTTGATTTAAAAGGCTTTGTTTGAATGTATTTGACTTTCATTTGATTCAATTAGCTTTGTAGAATGTATTTTACTTTTATTTGATTTAATTAGCTTTGTTTAAATTTATTTGACTGTCATTTGATTCAAATAGCTTTGTTTGAATGTGTTTGACTTTCATTTGATTTAATTAGCTTTGTAGAATGTATTTGACTTTCATTTTATTGAAATAGCTTTATTTGAATGTGTTTGACTTTCATTTGATTCAATTAGCTTTGTAGAATGTATTTGACTTTCATTTGATTCGAAATCTTTGTTTGAATGTGTTTGACTTTCATTTAATTCAATTTGCTTTGTTTGAATGTGTTTGACTTTAATTTAATTCAATTAGCTTTGTAGAATGTGTTTTACTTTTATTTGATTTAATTAGCTTTGTTTTAATGTATTTGACTCTAATTTGATTCAAATAGCTTTGTTTGAAATTGTTTGACTTTCATTTGATTCAAATAGCTTTGTTTGAATGTGTTTGACTTTCATTTGGTTCAATTAGCTTTGTACAATGTAATTGACTTTCATTCGATTCAAATAGCTTTGTTTGAATGTGCTTGACTTTCATTTGATTCAATTAGCTTTGTTTGAATGTGTTTGACTTTCATTTGACTCAATTAGCTTTGTTGAATGTATTTGACTTTCATTTGATTCAATTAGCTTTGTTTGAATGTGTTTGACTTTCATTTGATTCAATTAGCTTTGTAGAATGTATTTGCCTTTCATTTTCTTCAAATAGCTTTGTTTGAATGTGTTTGACTTTTATTTGATTCAATTAGCTTTGTAGAATGTATTTGACATTCATTTAATTAAAATAGCTTTGTTTTAATGTGTTTGACTTTCATTTGATTCAATGAGCTTTGTTTGAATGTGTTTGACTTTCATTTGATTTAATTAGCTTTGTAAAATGTATTTGACTTTCATTTGATTCAAATAGCTTTTTTTGAATGTGTTTGACTTTCAATTGATTCAATTAGCTTTGTAGAATGTATTTGACTGTCATTTGATTCAAATAGCTTTGTTTGAATGTGTTTGAATTTCATTTAATTCAATTTGCTTTGTAGAATGTATTTCACTTTCATTTGATTTATATAGCTTTGTTTGAATGTGTTTGACTTTCATTTGATTTAAAAGGCTTTGTTTGAATGTGTTTGACTTTCATCTGATGCAATTAGCTTTGTAGAATGTATTTTACTTTTATTTGATTTAATTAGCTTTGTTTGAATTTATTTGACTCTCATTTGATTCAAATAGCTTTGTTTGAATGTGTTTGACTTTCATTTGATTCAATTAGCTTTGTAGAATGTATTTGACTTTCATTTTATTCAAATAGCTTTGTTTGAATGTGTTTGACTTTCATTTGATACAATTAGCTTTGTAGAACGTATTTGACTGTCAATTGATTCAAATAGCTTTGTTTGAATGTATTTGACTTCCATTTGATTCAATTAGCTTAGTAGAATGTATTTGACTTTCATTTGATTCAAATAACTTTACTTGAATGTGTGTTTGACTTTCATTTGATTCAATTAGCTTTGTAGAATGTATTTGACTTTCATTTAATACGAAATCTTTGTTTGAATGTGTTTGACTTTCATTTGATTCAATTAGCTTTGTTTGAATGTGTTTTACTTTCATTTGATTCAATTCGCTTTGTTGAATATATTTGACTTTCAGTTAATACAAATAGCTTTGGTTGAATGTGTTTGACTTTCATTTGATTTAATTCGCTTTGTAGAATGTATTTGACTTTTATTTGATTTAATTAGCTTTGTTTGAATGTATTTGAATTTCATTTGAGTCAAATAGCTTTATTTGAATGTGTTTGACTTTCATTTGGTTCAATTAGCTTTGTAGAATGTATTTGACTTTCATTTGATTCAAAATCTTTGTTTGAATGTATTTGACTTTCATTTGATTCAAATAGCTTTGTTTGAATGTTTTTGACTTTCATTTGATTCAATTAGCTTTGTAGAATGTATTTGACTTTCATTTGATTCAAATAGCTTTGTTTGAATGTGTTTGACTTTCATTTGATTCAATTAGCTTTGTAGAATGTATTTGACTGTCATTTGATTCAAATAGCTTTGTTTGAATGTGTTTGAATTTCATTTAATTCAATTTGCTTTGTAGAATGCATTTCACCTTCATTTGATTTATATAGCTTTGTTTGAATGTGTTTGACTATCATTTAAATTAAAAAGCTTTTTTTGAATGTGTTTGACTTTCATTTGATTTAAAACGCTTTGTTTGAATGTGTTTGACTTTCATTTGATGCAATTAGCTTTGTAGAATGTATTTTACTTTTATTTGATTTAATTAGCTTTGTTTGAATTTATTTGACTCTTATTTGATTCAAATAGCTTTGTTTGAATGTGTTTGACTTTCATTTGATTCAATTAACTTTGTAGAATGTATTTGACTTTTATTTGATTCAAATAGCTTTATTTGAATGTGTTTGACCTTCATTTGATTCAATTAGCTTTGTAGAATGTATTTGACATTCATTTAATTAAAATAGCTTTGTTTGAATGTGTTTGACTTTCATTTGATTCAAATAGCTTTATTTGAATGTGTTTGACTTTCATTTGATTCAAATAGCTTTATTTGAATGTGTTTGACTTTCATTTGGTTCAATTAGCTTTGTAGAATGTATTTGACTTTCATTTGATTCAATTAGCTTTGTTTGAATGAGTTTGACTTTCATTTCATTCAATTAGCTTTGTAGAATGTATTTGACTCTCATTTGATTCAAATAGCTTTGTTTGAATGCGTTTAACTTTCATTTGATTCAATTAGCTTTGTAGAATGCATTTCACTTTCATTTGATTTAAATAACTTTGTTTCAATGCGTTTGACTTTCATTTGATACAATTAGCTTTGTTGAACGTATTTGACATTCATTTGATTAAAATAGCTTTGTTTGAATGTGTTTGACTTTCATTTGATTCAATTTGCTTTGTTTGAATGTGTTTGACTTTCATTTGATTCTATTAGCTTTGTTGAATGTATTTGACTTTAATTTGATTGAAATAGCTTTATTTGAATGTGTTTGACTTTAATTTAATTTAATTAGCTTTGTAGAATGTATTAGACTTTTATTTGATTTAATTAGCTTTGTTTTAATGTATTTGACTCTCATTTGATTCAAATAGCTTTGTTTGAATGTGTTTGACTTTCATTTAATTCAAATAGCTTTGTTTGAATGTGTTTTACTTTCATTTGGTTCAATTAGCTTTGTAGAATGTAATTGACTTTCATTCGATTAAAATAGCTTTGTTTGAATGTGCTTGACTTTCATTTGATTCAATTAGCTTTGTTTGAATGTGTTTGACTTTTATTTGATTCAATAAGCTTTGTTGAATGTATTTGACTTTCATTTGATTCAATTAGCTTTGTTTGAATGTGTTTGACTTTCAATTGATTCAATTAGCTTTGTTTGAATGTGTTTGACTTTCATTTGATTCAATTAGCTTTGTAGAATGTATTTGACTTTCACTTGGTTCGAAAGCTTTGTTTGAATGTGATTGACTTTAATTTAATTATATTAGCTTATTTTGAATGTGTTTGACTTTAATTTAATTCGATTAGCTTATTTTGAATTAGCTTATTTAATTCAATTAGCTTTGTAGAATGTATTTGACTTCCATTTGATTCAATTAGCTTTTGTTTGAATGTGTTTGACTTTTATATGATTCCATTTGCTTTGTAGAATGTATTTGACTTTCCTTTGAATCAAATAACTTTGTTTGACTGTGTTTGACTTTCATTTGATTCAATTTGCTTTGTAGAATGTAATTGACTTTCATTTTCTTCAAATAGCTTTGTTTGAATGTGTTTGACTTTCATTTGATTCAATTCGCTTTGTAGAATGTATTTGACATTCATTTAATTAAAATAGCTTTGTTTGAATGTGTTTGATTTTCATTTGATTCAATAAGCTTTGTTTGAATGTGTTTGACTTTCATTTGATTCAGTTAGCTTTGTAGAATGTATTTGACTTTCATCTGATTCAAATAGCTTTGTTTGAATGTGTTTGACTTTCAATTGATTCAATTAGCTTTGTAGAATGTGTTTGACTGTAATTTGATTCAAATAGCTTTGTTGGAATGTGTTTAAATTTCATTTAATTCAATTTGCTTTGTAGAATGCATTTCACTTTCATTTGATTTATATAGCTTTGTTTGAATGTGTTTGACTTTCATTTAAATTAAAAAGCTTTTTTTGAATGTGTTTGACTTTCTTTTGATTTAAAAGGCTTTGTTTGAATGTATTTGACTTTCTTTTGATTTAATTAGCTTCGTAGAATGTATTTTACTTTTATTTGATTTAATTAGCTTTGTTTAAATTTATTTGACTCTCATTTGATTCAAATAGCTTTGTTTGAATGTGTTTGACTTTCATTTGATTCAATTAGCTTTGTAGAATGTATTTGACTTTCATTAGATTGAAATAGCTTTATTTGAATGTGTTTGACTTTCATTTGATTCAATTATCTTTGTAGAATGTATTTGACTTTCATTTGATTCGAAATCTTTGTTTGAATGTGTTTGACTTTCATTTGATTCAATTAGCTTTGTTTGAATGTGTTTGACTTTAATTTAATTCAATTAGCTTTGTAGGATGTATTAGACTTTTATTTGATTTAATTAGCTTTGTTTTAATGTATTTGACTCTCATTTGTTTCAAATAGCTTTGTTTAAATGTGTTTGACTTTCATTTGATTCAAATAGCTTTGTTTGAATGTGTTGGACTTTCATTTGGTTCAATTAGCTTTGTAGAATGTAATTGACTTTCATTCGATTAAAATAGCTTTGTTTGAATGTGCTTGACTTTCATTTGATTCAATTAGCTTTGTTTGAATGTTTTTGACTTTCATTTGATTCAATTAGCTTTGTTGAATGTATTTGACTTTCATTTGATTGAATTAGCTTTGTTTGAATGTGTTGGACTTTCATTTGGTTCAATTAGCTTTGTAGAATGTAATTGACTTTCATTCGATTAAAATAGCTTTGTTTGAATGTGCTTGACTTTCATTTGATTCAATTAGCTTTGTTTGAATGTTTTTGACTTTCATTTGATTCAATTAGCTTTGTTGAATGTATTTGACTTTCATTTGATTCAAAATCTTTGTTTGAATGTGTTTGACTTTCATTTGATTCAAATAGCTTTGTTTGAATGTGTTTGACTTTCATTTGATTCAATTAGCTTTGTAGAATGTATTTGACTTTCATTTGATTCAAATAGCTTTGTTTGAATGTGTTTGACTTTCATTGATTCAATTAGCTTTGTAGAATGTGTTTGACTGTAATTTGATTCAAATAGCTTTGTTTGAATGTGTTTAAATTTCATTTAATTCAATTTGCTTTGTAGAATGCATTTCCCTTTCATTTGATTTATATAGCTTTGTTTGAATGTGTTTGACTTTCATTTAAATTAAAAAGCTTTTTTTGAATGTGTTTGACTTTCTTTTGATTTAAAAGGCTTTGTTTGAATGTATTTGACTTTCTTTTGATTTAATTAGCTTCGTAGAATGTATTTTACTTTTATTTGATTTAATTAGCTTTGTTTAAATTTATTTGACTCTCATTTGATTCAAATAGCTTTGTTCGAATGTGTTTGACTTTCATTTGATTCAATTAGCTTTGTAGAATGTATTTGACTTTCATTAGATTGAAATAGCTTTATTTGAATGTGTTTGACTTTCATTTGATTCAATTAGCTTTGTAGAATGTATTTGACTTTCATTTGATTCGAAATCTTTGTTTGAATGTGTTTGACTTTCATTTGATTCAATTAGCTTTGTTTGAATGTGTTTGACTTTAATTTAATTCGATGAGCTTTGTAGGATGTATTAGACTTTTATTTAATTTAATTAGCTTTGTTTTAATGTATTTGACTCTCATTTGTTTCAAATAGCTTTGTTTAAATGTGTTTGACTTTCATTTGATTCAAATAGCTTTGTTTGAATGTGTTGGACTTTCATTTGGTTCAATTAGCTTTGTAGAATGTAATTGACTTTCATTCGATTAAAATAGCTTTGTTTGAATGTGCTTGACTTTCATTTGATTCAATTAGCTTTGTTTGAATGTTTTTTACTCTCATTTGATTCAATTAGCTTTGTTGAATGTATTTGACTTTCATTTGATTCAATTAGCTTTGTTTGAATGTGTTTGACTTTCAATTGATTCAATTAGCTTTGTTTGAATGTATTTGACTTTCATTTGATTCAATTAGCTTTGTAGAATGTATTTGACTTTCACTTGGTTCGAAAGCTTTGTTTGAATGTGTTTGACTTTAATTTAATTATATTAGCTTATTTTGAATGTGTTTGACTTTAATTTAATTCGATTAGCTTATTTTGAATTAGCTTATTTAATTCAATTAGCTTTATAGAATGTATTTGACTTCCATTTGATTCAATTAGCTTTTGTTTGAATGTGTTTGACTTTCATTTGATGCAATTAGCTTTGTAGAATGTATTTGACTTTTATTTGATTTAATTAGCTTTGTTTGAATGTGTTTGACTTTCATTTGATTCAATAAGCTTTGTAGAATGTATTAGACTTTCATTTGAATCAAATAACTTTGTTTGACTGTGTTTGACTTTAATTTGATTCAATTTGCTTTGTAGAATGTATTTGACTTTCATTTTCTTCAAATAGCTTTGTTTGAATGTGTTTGACTTTCATTTGATTCAATTCGCTTTGTAGAATGTATTTGACATTCATTTAATTAAAATAGCTTTGTTTGAATGTGTTTGACTTTCATTTGATTCAATTAGTTTTGTAGAATGCATTTGACTTTCATTTTATTCAAATAGCTTTGATTGAATGTGTTTGACTTTCATTTGATTTAATTAGCATTGTAGAATGTATTTGATTTTCATTTGATTCAAATAGCTTTGTTTGAATGTGTTTGACTTTCATTTGATTCAATTAGCTTTGTAGAACGTATTTGACTTTCATTTGATACAAATAAATTTGTTTGAATGTGTTTGACTTTCATTTGATTCAGTTAGCTTTGTAGAATGTATTTGACTTTCATCTGATTCAAATAGCTTTGTTTGTATGTGTTTGACTTTCAATTGATTCAATTAGCTTTGTAGAATGTGTTTGACTGTAATTTGATTCAAATAGCTTTGTTTGAATGTGTTTAAATTTCATTTAATTCAATTTGCTTTGTAGAATGCATTTCACTTTCATTAGATTTATATAGCTTTTTTGAATGTGTTTGACTTTCATTTAAATTAAAAAGCTTTTTTTGAATGTGTTTGACTTTCATTTGATTTAAAAGGCTTTGTTTGAATGTATTTGACTTTCATTTGATTCAATTAGCTTTGTAGAATGTATTTTACTTTTATTTGATTTAATTTAGCTTTGTTTAAATTTATTTGACTGTCATTTGATTCAAATAGCTTTGTTTGAATGTGTTTGACTTTCATTTGATTTAATTAGCTTTGTAGAATGTATTTGACTTTCATTTTATTGAAATAGCTTTATTTGAATGTGTTTGACTTTCATTTGATTCAATTAGCTTTGTAGAATGTATTTGACTTTCATTTGATTCGAAATCTTTGTTTGAATGTGTTTGACTTTCATTTAATTCAATTAGCTTTGTTTGAATGTGTTTGACTTTAATTTAATTCAATTAGCTTTGTAGAATGTGTTAGACTTTTATTTGATTTAATTAGCTTTGTTTTATTGTATTTGACTCTAATTTGATTCAAATAGATTTGTTTGAATGTGTTTGACTTTCATTTGATTCAAATAGCTTTGTTTGAATGTGTTTGACTTTCATTTGGTTCAATTAGCTTTGTACAATGTAATTGACTTTCATTCGATTCAAATAGCTTTGTTTGAATGTGCTTGACTTTCATTTGATTCAATTAGCTTTGTTTGAATGTGTTTGACTTTCATTTGACTCAATTAGCTTTGTTGAATGTATTTGACTTTCATTTGATTCAATTAGCTTTGTTTGAATGTGTTTGACTTTCATTTGATTCAATTAGCTTTGTAGAATGTATTTGCCTTTCATTTTCTTCCAATAGCTTTGTTTGAATAAGTTTGACTTTTATTTGATTCAATTAGCTTTGTAGAATGTATTTGACATTCATTTAATTAAAATAGCTTTGTTTTAATGTGTTTGACTTTCATTTGATTTAATTAGCTTTGTAAAATGTATTTGACTTTCATTTGATTCAAATAGCTTTGTTTGAATGTGTTTGACTTTCAATTGATTCAATTAGCTTTGTAGAATGTATTTGACTGTCATTTGATTCAAATAGCTTTGTTTGAATGTGTTTGAATTTCATTTAATTCAATTTGCTTTGTAGAATGCATTTCACTTTCATTCGATTTATATAGCTTTGTTTGAATGTGTTTGACTTTCATTTAAATTAAAAAGCTTTTTTTTGAATGTGATTGACTTTCATTTGATTTAAAAGGCTTTGTTTGAATGTGTTTGACTTTCATTTGATGCAATTAGCTTTGTAGAATGTATTTTACTTTTATTTGATTTAATTAGCTTTGTTTGAATTTATTTGACTCTCATTTGATTCAAATAGCTTTGTTTGAATGTGTTTGACTTTCATTTGATTCAATTAGCTTTGTAGAATGTATTTGACTTTCATTTTATTCAAATAGCTTTGTTTGAATGTGTTTGACTTTCATTTGATACAATTAGTTTTGTAGAACGTATTTGACTGTCAATTGATTTAAATAGCTTTGTTTGAATGTATTTGACTTCCATTTGATTCAATTAGCTTAGTAGAATGTATTTGACTTTCATTTGATTCAAATAACTTTATTTGAATGTGTGTTTGACTTTCATTTGATTCAATTAGCTTTGTAGAATGTATTTGACTTTCATTTTATTCAAATAGCTTTGTTTGAATGTGTTTGACTTTCATTTGATACAATTAGCATTGTAGAACGTATTTGACTGTCAATTGATTCAAATAGCTTTGTTTGAATGTATTTGACTTCCATTTGATTCAATTAGCTTAGTAGAATGTATTAGACTTTCATTTGATTCAAATAACTTTATTTGAATGTGTGTTTGACTTTCATTTGATTCAATTAGCTTTGTAGAATGTATTTGACTTTCATTTAATACGAAATCTTTGTTTGAATGTGTTTGACTTTCATTTGATTCAATTAGCTTTGTTTGAATGTGTTTTACTTTCATTTGATTCAATTCGCTTTGTTGAATATATTTGACTTTCAGTTAATACAATTAGCTTTGTTTGAATGTGTTTGACTTTCATTTAATTCAATTAGCTTTGTAGAATGTATTTGACTTTTATTTGATTTAATTAGCTTTGTTTGAATGTATTTGAATTTCATTTGATTCAAATAGCTTTATTTGAATGTGTTAAACTTTCATTTGATTCAATTAGCTTTGTAGAATGTATTTGACTTTCATTTGATTCAAAATCTTTGTTTGAATGTGTTTGACTTTCATTTGATTCAAATAGCTTTGTTTGAATGTGTTTGACTTTCATTTGATTCAATTAGCTTTGTAGAATGTATTTGACTTTCATTTGATTCAAATAGCTTTGTTTGAATGTGTTTGAGTTTCATTTGATTCAATTAGCTTTGTAGAATGTATTTGACTGTCATTTGATTCAAATAGCTTTGTTTGAATGTGTTTGAATTTCATTTAATTCAATTTGCTTTGTAGAATGCATTTCACCTTCATTTGATTTATATAGCTTTGTTTGAATGTGTTTGACTATCATTTAAATTAAAAAGCTTTTTTTGAATGTGTTTGACTTTCATTTGATTTAAAACGCTTTGTTTGAATGTGTTTGACTTTCATTCGATGCAATTAGCTTTGTAGAATGTATTTTACTTTTATTTGATTTAATTAGCTTTGTTTGAATTTATTTGACTCTTATTTGATTCAAATAGCTTTGTTTGAATGTGTTTGACTTTCATTTGATTCAATTAGCTTTGTAGAATGTATTTGACTTTCATTTAATACGAAATCTTTGTTTGAATGTGTTTGACTTTCATTTGATTCAATTAGCTTTGTTTGAATGTGTTTTACTTTCATTTGATTCAATTCGCTTTGTTGAATATATTTGACTTTCAGTTAATACAATTAGCTTTGTTTGAATGTGTTTGACTTTCATTTAATTCAATTAGCTTTGTAGAATGTATTTGACTTTTATTTGATTTAATTAGCTTTGTTTGAATGTATTTGAATTTCATTTGATTCAAATAGCTTTATTTGAATGTGTTAAACTTTCATTTGATTCAATTAGCTTTGTAGAATGTATTTGACTTTCATTTGATTCAAAATCTTTGTTTGAATGTGTTTGACTTTCATTTGATTCAAATAGCTTTGTTTGAATGTGTTTGACTTTCATTTGATTCAATTCGCTTTGTAGAACGTATTTGACTTTCATTTGATTCAAATAGCTTTGTTTGAATGTGTTTGACTTTCAATTGATTCAATTAGCTTTGTAGAATGTGTTTGACTGTAATTTGATTCAAATAGCTTTGTTTGAATGTGTTTAAATTTCATTTAATTCAATTTGCTTTGTAGAATGCATTTCACTTTCATTTGATTTATATAGCTTTGTTTGAATGTGTTTGACTTTCATTTAAATTAAAAAGCTTTTTTTGAATGTGTTTGACTTTCATTTGATTTAAAAGGCTTTGTTTGAATGTATTTGACTTTCATTTGATTCAATTAGCTTTGTAGAATGTATTTTACTTTTATTTGATTTAATTAGCTTTGTTTAAATTTATTTGACTGTCATTTGATTCAAATAGCTTTGTTTGAATGTGTTTGACTTTCATTTGATTTAATTAGCTTTGAAGAATGTATTTGACTTTCATTTTATTGAAATAGCTTTATTTGAATGTGTTTGACTTTCATTTGATTCACCAAACAAAGCTATTTGAATCAAATGAATGTCAAATACATTCTACAAAGCTAATAGAATCAAATGAAAGTCAAACACATTCAAACAAAGCTAATTGAATCAAATGAAAGTCAAACACATTCAAACAAAGCTATTTTAATTAAATGAATGTCAAATACATTCTACAAAGCTAATTGAATCAAATGAAAGTCAAACACATTCAAACAAAGCTATTTGAAGAAAATGAAAGTCAAATACATTCTACAATGCAAATTGAAACAAACGAAAGTCAAACACAGTCAAACAAAGTTATTTGACTCAAATGAAAGTCAAATACATTCTACAAAGCTAATTGAATCAAATGAAAGTCAAACACATTCAAATAAAGCTATTTGAATCAAATGAAAGTCAAATACGTTCTACAAAGCTAATTGTATCAAATGAAAGTCAAACACAGTCAAATAAAGCTATTTGAGTCAAATGAAAGTCAAACACATTCAAACAAAGTTGTTTAAATTAAATGAAAGTGAAATGTATTCTACAAAGCTAATTGAATCAAATGAAAGTTAAACGCATTCAAACAAAGTTATTTGAATCAAATGAGCGTCAAATACATTCTACAAAGCTAATTGAATCAAATGAAAGTCAAACACATTCAAACAAAGCTAATTGAATCTAATGAAAGTCAAATACATTCAACAAAGCTAATTGAATCAAATGAAATTCAAACACATTTAAACAAAGCTAATTGAATCAAATGAAAGTCAAACACAATCAAACAAAGCTAATTGAATCCAATGAAAGTCAAGCACATTCAAACAAAGCTATTTTAATCGAATGAAAGTCAATTACATTCTACAAAGCTAATTGAATCAAATGAAAGTCAAACACATTCAAACAAAGCTATTTGAATCAAATGAAAGTCAAACAGATTCAAACAAAGCTATTTGAATCAAATAAGAGTCAAATACATTAAAACAAAGCTAATTAAATCAAATAAAAGTCTAATACATTCTACAAAGCTAATTGAATTAAATTAAAGTCAAACACATTCAAACAAAGCTAATTGACTAAAATGAAAGTCAAACACATTCAAACAAAGATTTCGAATCAAATGAAAGTCAAATACATTCTACAAAGCTAATTGAATCAAATGAAAGTAAAATTCATTCAAATAAAGCAATTTAAATCAAATGAAAGTCAAATACATTCTACAAAGCTAATTGAATCAAATGAAAGTCAAACACATTCAAACAAAGCTATTTGAATCAAATGAGAGTCAAATACATTCAAACAAAGCTAATTAAATCAAATAAAAGTCTAATACATTCTACAAAGCTAATTGAATTAAATTAAAGTCAAACACATTCAAACATAGATAATTGAATCAAATGAAAGTCAAACACATTCAAACAAAGATTTCGAATCAAATGAAAGTCAAATACATTCTACAAAGCTAATTGAATCAAATGAAAATTAAACACATTCAAATAAAGCTATTTGAATCAAATGAAAGTCAAATACATTCTACAAAGCTAATTGAATCAAATGAAAGTCAAACACATTCAAACAAAGTTGTTTGAATCAAATGAGAGTCAAATAAATTCAAACAAAGCTAATTAAATAAAATAAAAGTAAAATACATTCTACAAAGCTAATTGAATCAAATGAAAGTCAAACACATTCAAACAAAGTCTATTAAATCAAATGAAAGTCAAACACATTCAAAAAATTCTTTTAATTTAAATGAAAGTCAAACACATTCAAACAAAGCTATATAAATCAAATGAAAGTGAAATGCATTCTATAAAGCAAATTGAATTAAATGAAATTCAAACACATTCAAACAAAGCTATTTGAATCAAATGACAGTAAAATACATTCTACAAAGCTAATTGAATCTATTGAAAGTCAAACACATTCAAACAAAGCTATTTGAATCAAATGAATGTCAAATACATTCTACAAAGCTAATAGAATCAAATGAAAGTCAAACACATTCAAACAAAGCTAATTGAATCAAATGAAAGTCAAACATATTCAAACAAAGCTATTTTAATTAAATGAATGTCAAATACATTCTACAAAGCTAATTGAATCAAATGAAAGTCAAACACATTCAAACAAAGCTATTTGAAGAAAATGAAAGTCAAATACATTCTACAATGCAAATTGAAACAAACGAAAGTCAAACACAGTGAAACAAAGTTATTTGACTCAAATGAAAGTCAAATACATTCTACAAAGCTAATTGAATCAAATGAAAGTCAAACACATTCAAACAAAGCTAATTGAATCCAATGAAAGTCAAGCACATTCAAACAAAGCTATTTTAATCGAATGAAAGTCAATTACATTCTACAAAGCTAATTGAATCAAATGAAAGTCAAACACATTCAAACAAAGCTATTTGAATCAAAGGAAAGTCAAACAGATTCAAACAAAGCTATTTGAATCAAATAAGAGTCAAATACATTAAAACAAAGCTAATTAAATCAAATAAAAGTCTAATACATTCTACAAAGCTAATTGAATTAAATTAAAGTCAAACACATTCAAACAAAGCTAATTGACTAAAATGAAAGTCAAACACATTCAAACAAAGATTTCGAATCAAATGAAAGTCAAATACATTCTACAAAGCTAATTGAATCAAATGAAAGTCAAACTCATTCAAATAAAGCAATTTAAATCAAATGAAAGTCAAATACATTCTACAAAGCTAATTGAATCAAATGAAAGTCAAACACATTCAAACAAAGCTATTTGAATCAAATGAGAGTCAAATACATTCAAACAAAGCTAATTAAATCAAATAAAAGTCTAATACATTCTACAAAGCTAATTGAATTAAATTAAAGTCAAACACATTCAAACAAAGCTAATTGAATCAAATGAAAGTCAAACACATTCAAACAAAGATTTCGAATCAAATGAAAGTCAAATACATTCTACATAGCTAATTGAATCAAATGAAAGTTAAATACATTCAAATAAAGGTATTTGAATCAAATGAAAGTCAAATACATTCTACAAAGCTAATTGAATCAAATGAAAGTCAAACACATTCAAACAAAGTTGTTTGAATCAAATGAGAGTCAAATAAATTCAAACAAAGCTAATTAAATAAAATAAAAGTAAAATACATTCTACAAAGCTAATTGAATCAAATGAAAGTCAAACACATTCAAACAAAGTCTTTTAAATCAAATGAAAGTCAAACACATTCAAAAAATTCTTTTAATTTAAATGAAAGTCAAACACATTCAAACAAAGCTATATAAATCAAATGAAAGTGAAATGCATTCTACAAAGCAAATTGAAATAAATGAAATTCAAACACATTCAAACAAAGCTATTTGAATCAAATGACAGTAAAATACATTCTACAAAGCTAATTGAATCTATTGAAAGTCAAACACAATCAAACAAAGCTAT
Source organism: Chenopodium quinoa (assembly GCF_001683475.1). Classification (NCBI taxonomy): domain Eukaryota; kingdom Viridiplantae; phylum Streptophyta; class Magnoliopsida; order Caryophyllales; family Amaranthaceae; genus Chenopodium; species Chenopodium quinoa. The sequence continues at coordinate 16,655 of NW_018742462.1, forward strand.
TTGAATCAAATGAATGTCAAATACATTCTACAAAGCTAATAGAATCAAATGAAAGTCAAACACATTCAAACAAAGCTAATTGAATCAAATGAAAGTCAAACACATTCAAACAAAGCTATTTTAATTAAATGAATGTCAAATACATTCTACAAAGCTAATTGAATCAAATGAAAGTTAAACACATTCAAACAAAGCTATTTGAAGAAAATGAAAGTCAAATACATTCTACAATGCAAATTAAAACAAACGAAAGTCAAACACAGTCAAACAAAGTTATTTGACTCAAATGAAAGTCAAAAACATTCTACAAAGCTAATTGAATCAAATGAAAGTCAAACACATTCAAATAAAGCTATTTGAATCAAATGAAAGTCAAATACGTTCTACAAAGCTAATTGTATCAAATGAAAGTCAAACGCAATCAAATAAAGCTATTTGAGTAAAATGAAAGTCAAACACATTCAAACAAAGTTGTTTAAATTAAATGAAAGTGAAATGTATTCTACAAAGCTAATTGAATCAAATGAAAGTTAAACGCATTCAAACAAAGTTATTTGAATCAAATGAGCGTCAAATACATTCTACAAAGCTAATTGAATCAAATGAAAGTCAAACACATTCAAACAAAGCTAATTGAATCAAATGAAAGTCAAATACATTCAACAAAGCTAATTGAATCAAATGAAAGTCAAACACATTCAAACAAAGCCTTTTATATCAAATGAAAGTCAAACACATTCAAAAAAAGCTTTTTATTTAAATGAAAGTCAAACACATTCAAACAAAGTTATATAAATCAAATGAAAGTGAAATGCATTCTACAAAGCAAATTGTTATAAATGAAATTCAAACACATTCAAACAAAGCTATTTGAATCAAATGAAAGTCAAACACATTCAAACAAAGCTATTTGAATCAAATGAGAGTCAAATAAATTCAAACAAAGCTAATTAAATCAAATAAAAGTAAAATACATTCTACAAAGCTAATTGCATCAAATGAAAGTCAAACACATTCAAACAAAGCCTTTTAAATCAAATGAAAGTCTAACACATTCAAACAAAGCCTTTTAAATCAAATGAAAGTCAAACACATTCAAAAAAAGCTTTTTAATTTAAATGAAAGTCAAACACATTCAAACAAAGCTATATAAATCAAATGAAAGTGAAATGCATTCTACAAAGCAAATTGAATTAAATGAAATTCAAACACATTCTAACAAAGCTATTTCAATCAAATGACAGTCAAATACATTGTACCAAGCTAATAGAATCAATTGAAAGTCAAACACATTCAAACAAAGCTATTTGAATCAAATGAAAGTCAATTACATTCTACAAAGCTAATTGAATCAAATGAAAGTCAAACACATTCAAACAAAGCTAATTGAATCAAATGAAAGTCAAACACATTCAAACAAAGCTATTTTAATTAAATGAATGTCAAATACATTCTACAAAGCTAATTGAATCAAATGAAAGTCAAACACATTCAAACAAAGCTATTTGAAGAAAATGAAAGTCAAATACATTCTACAATGCAAATTGAGACAAATGAAAGTCAAACACAATCAAACAAAGTTATTTGACTCAAATGAAAGTCAAATACATTCTACAAAGCTAATTGAATCAAATGAAAGTCAAATACGTTCTACAAAGCTCATTGTATCAAATGAAAGTCAAACGCAATCAAATAAAGCTATTTGAGTCAAATGAAAGTCAAACACATTCAAACAAAGTTGTTTAAATTAAATGAAAGTGAAATGAATTCTACAAAGCTAATTGAATCAAATGAAAGTTAAACGCATTCAAACAAAGCTATTTGAATCAAATGAGAGTCAAATACATTCTACAAAGCTAATTGGATCAAATGAAAGTCAAACACATTCAAACAAAGCTAATTGAATCAAATGAAAGTTAAATACATTCAACAAAGCTAATTGAATCAAATGAAAGTCAAATACATTCTACAAAGCTAATTGAATCAAATGAAAGTCAAACACATTCAAATAAAGCTATTTGAATCAAATGAAATTCAAATACATTCTACAAAGCTAATTTAATCAAATGAAAGTCAAACACATTCAAACAAAGCTATTTGAATCAAAAGAGAGTCAAATAAATTCAATCAAAGCTAATTAAATCAAATAAAAGTAAAATACATTCTACAAAGCTAATTGCATCAAATAAAAGTCAAACACATTCAAACAAAGCCTTTTAAATTCAAACAAAGCCTTTTAAATCAAATGAAAGTCAAACACATTCAAAAAAAGCTTTTTAATTTAAATGAAAGTCAAACACATTCAAACAAAGCTATATAAATCAAATGAAAGTGAAATGCATTCTACAAAGCAAATTGAATTAAATGAAATTCAAACACATTCTAACAAAGCTATTTGAATCAAATGACAGTCAAATACATTGTACAAAGCTAATTGAATCAATTGAAAGTCAAACACATTCAAACAAAGCTATTTGAATCAAATGAAAGTCAAATACATTCTACAAAGCTAATTGAATCAAATGAAAGTCAAACACATTCAAACAAAGCTAATTGAATCAAATGAAAGTCAAACACATTCAAACAAAGCTATTTTAATTAAATGAATGTCAAATACATTCTACAAAGCTAATTGAATCAAATGAAAGTCAAACACATTCAAACACAGCTATTTGAAGAAAATGAAAGTCAAATACATTCTACAATGCAAATTGAAACAAATGAAAGTCAAACACAGTCAAACAAAGTTATTTGACTCAAATGAAAGTCAAATACATTCTACAAAGCTAATTGAATCAAATGAAAGTCAAATACTTTCTACAAAGCTCATTGTATCAAATGAAAGTCAAACGCAATCAAATAAAGCTATTTGAGTCAAATGAAAGTCAAACACATTCAAACAAAGTTGTTTAAATTAAATGAAAGTGAAATGAATTCTACAAAGCTAATTGAATCAAATGAAAGTTAAACGCATTCAAACAAAGCTATTTGAATCAAATGAGAGTCAAATACATTCTACAAAGCTAATTGGATCAAATGAAAGTCAAACACATTCAAACAAAGCTAATTGAATCAAATGAAAGTCAAATAAATTCAACAAAGCTAATTGAATCAAATGAAAGTCAAATACATTCTACAAAGCTAATTGAATCAAATGAAAGTCAAACACATTCAAATAAAGCTATTTGAATCAAATGAAAGTCAAATACATTCTACAAAGCTAATTGAATCAAATGAAAGTCAAACACATTCAAACAAAGCTATTTGAATCAAAAGAGAGTCAAATAAATTCAATCAAAGCTAATTAAATCAAATAAAAGTAAAATACATTCTACAAAGCTAATTGCATCAAATAAAAGTCAAACACATTCAAACAAAGCCTTTTAAATCAAATGAAAGTCTAACACATTCAAACAAAGCCTTTTAAATCAAATGAAAGTCAAACACATTCAAAAAAAGCTTTTTAATTTAAATGAAAGTCAAACACATTCAAACAAAGCTATATAAATCAAATGAAAGTGAAATGCATTCTACAAAGCAAATTGAATTAAATGAAATTCAAACACATTCTAACAAAGCTATTTCAATCAAATGACAGTCAAATACATTGTACAAAGCTAATTGAATCAATTGAAAGTCAAACACATTCAAACAAAGCTATTTGAATCAAATGAAAGTCAAACACATTCAAACAAAGCTATTTTAATTAAATGAATGTCAAATACATTCTACAAAGCTAATTGAATCAAATGAAAGTCAAACACATTCAAACAAAGCTATTTGAAGAAAATGAAAGTCAAATACATTCTACAATGCAAATTGAAACAAAGGAAAGTCAAACACAGTCAAACAAAGTTATTTGACTCAAATGAAAGTCAAATACATTCTACAAAGCTAATTGAATCAAATGAAAGTCAAATACGTTCTACAAAGCTCATTGTATCAAATGAAAGTCAAACGCAATCAAATAAAGCTATTTGAGTCAAATGAAAGTCAAACACATTCAAACAAAGTTGTTCAAATTAAATGAAAGTGAAATGAATTCTACAAAGCTAATTGAATCAAATGAAAGTTAAACGCATTCAAACAAAGCTATTTGAATCAAATGAGAGTCAAATACATTCTACAAAGCTAATTGGATCAAATGAAAGTCAAACACATTCAAACAAAGCTAATTGAATCAAATGAAAGTCAAATACATTCAACAAAGCTAATTGAATCAAATGAAAGTCAAACACATTCAAATAAAGCTATTTGAATCAAATGAAAGTCAAATACATTCTACAAAGCTAATTTAATCAAATGAAAGTCAAACACATTCAAACAAAGCTATTTGAATCAAAAGAGAGTCAAATAAATTCAATCAAAGCTAATTAAATCAAATAAAAGTAAAATACATTCTACAAAGCTAATTGCATCAAATAAAAGTCAAACACATTCAAACAAAGCCTTTTAAATCAAATGAAAGTCTAACACATTCAAACAAAGCCTTTTAAATCAAATGAAAGTCAAACACATTCAAAAAAAGCTTTTTAATTTAAATGAAAGTCAAACACATTCAAACAAAGCTATATAAATCAAATGAAAGTGAAATGCATTCTACAAAGCAAATTGAATTAAATGAAATTCAAACACATTCTAACAAAGCTATTTGAATCAAATGACAGTCAAATACATTGTACAAAGCTAATTGAATCAATTGAAAGTCAAACACATTCAAACAAAGCTATTTGAATCAAATGAAAGTCAAATACATTCTACAAAGCTAATTGAATCAAATGAAAGTCAAACACATTCAAACAAAGCTAATTGAATCAAATGAAAGTTAAACACATTCAAACAAAGCTATATAAATCAAATGAAAGTGAAATGCATTCTACAAAGCAAATTGAATTAAATGAAATTCAAACACATTCTAACAAAGCTATTTGAAGAAAATGAAAGTCAAATACATTCTACAATGCAAATTGAAACAAATGAAAGTCAAACACAGTCAAACAAAGTTATTTGACTCAAATGAAAGTCAAATACATTCTACAAAGCTAGTTGAATCAAATGAAAGTCAAACACATTCAAATAAAGCTATTTGAATCAAATGAAAGACAAATACGTTCTACAAAGCTAATTGTATCAAATGAAAGTCAAACGCAATCAAATAAAGCTATTTGAGTCAAATGAAAGTCAAACACATTCAAACAAAGTTGTTTAAATTAAATGAAAGTGAAATATATTCTACAAAGCTAATTGAATCAAATGAATGTTAAACGCATTCAAACAAAGCTATTTGAATCAAATGAGAGTCAAATACATTCTACAAAGCTAATTGAATCAAATGAAAGTCAAACACATTCAAACAAAGCTAATTGAATCAAATGAAAGTCAAATACATTCAACAAAGCTAATTGAATCAAATGATAGTCAAACACATTCAAACAAAGCTAAGTGAATAAATGAAAGTCAAACACATTCAAACAAAGCTATTATAATCGAATGAAAGTCAATTACATTCTACAAAGGTAATTGAATCAAATGAAAGTCAAACACATTCAAACAAAGCTATTTGAATCAAATGAAAGTCAAACACATTCAAACAAAGCTATTTGAATCAAATGAGAGTCAAATACATTAAAACAAAGTTAATTAAACCAAATAAAAGTCTAATACATTCTACAAAGCTAATTGAATTAAATTAAAGTCAAACACATTCAAACAAAGCTAATTGAATCAAATGAAAGTCAAACACATTCAAACAAAGATTTTGAATCGAATGAAAGTCAAATACATTCTACAAAGCTAATTGAATCAAATGAAAATCAAACACATTTAAATAAAGCTATTTCAATCAAATGAAAGTCAAATACATTCTACAAAGCTAATTGAATCAAATGTAAGTCAAACACATTCAAACAAAGCTATTTGAATCAAATGAGAGTCAAATAAATTTAAACAAAGCTAATTGAATCAAATAAAAGTAAAATACATTCTACAAAGCTAATTGAATCAAATGAAAGTCAAACACATTCAAACAAAGCCTTTTGAAGAAAATAAAAGTCAAATACATTTTAAAAAGCAAATTGAATCAAATGAAAGTCAAACACAGTCAAACAAAGTTATTTGGTTCAAATGAAAGTCAAATACATTCTACAAAGCTAATTGAATCAATGAAAGTCAAACAAATTCAAACAAAGTTAATTAAATCAAATAAAGGTCAAATACATTCTACAAAGCTAATTGAATCATATAAAAGTCAAACACATTCAAACAAAGCTTATTGAATCTAATGGAAGTCAAGTACATTCTACAAAGCTATTTAAATCAAATGAGAGTCAAATACATTAAAACAAAGCTAATTAAATCAAATAAAAGTCTAATACATTCTACAAAGCTAATTGAATTAAATTAAAGTCAAACACATTCAAAATAAGCTAATTGAATTTAATGAAAGTCAAACACATTCAAACAAAGCTATTTGAATCAAATGACAGTCAAATACGTTCTACAAAGATAATTGTATCAAATGAAAGTCAAACACATTCAAACAAAGCTATTTGAATAAAATGAAAGTGAAATGCATTCTACAAAGCTAATTGAATCAAATGAAAATGAAACACATTCAAACAAAGCTATTTGAATCAAATGAGAGTCAAATACATTCAAACAAAGCTAATTAAATCAAATAAAAGTCAAATACATTCTACAAAGCTAATTGAATCTAATGAAAGTTAAACAGATTCAAACAAAGCTAATTGAATTAACTGAAAGTCAAATACATTCAACAAAAGCGAATTGAATCAAATGAAAGTCAAACACATTCAAACAAAGCTAATTGAATCAAATGAAAGTCAAACACATTCAAACAAAGATTTCGTATTAAATGAAAGTCAAATACATTCTACAAAGCTAATTGAATCAAATGAAAGTCAAACACATTCAAACAAAGCTATTTCAATCAAATGAAAGTCAAATACATTCTACAAAGCTAATTGAATCAAATGAAAGTCAAACAACTTCAAACAAAGCTATTTGAATCAAATGAGAGTCAAATAAATTCAAACAAAGCTAATTAAATCAAATAAAAGTAAAATACATTCTACAAAGCTAATTGCATCAAATGAAAGTCAAACACATTCAAACAAAGCCTTTTAACTCAAATGAAAGTCAAACACATTCAAAAAAAGCTTTTTAATTTAAATTAAAGTCAAACACATTCAAACAAAGCCTTTTAAATCAAATTAAAGTCAAACACATTCAAAAAAAGCTTTTTAATTTAAATGAAAGTCAAACACATTCAAACAAAGCTATATAAATCAAATGAAAGTGAAATACATTCTACAAAGCAAATTGAATTAAATGAAATTCAAACACATTCAAACAAAGCTATTTGAATCAAATGAAAGTCAAATACATTCTACAAAGCTAATTGAATCAAATGAAAGTCTAACACATTCAAACAAAGCTAATTGAATCAAATGAAAGTCAAACACATTCAAACAAAGCTATTTTAATTAAATGAATGTCAAATACATTCTACAAAGCTAATTGAATCAAATGAAAGTCAAACACATTCAAACAAAGCTATTTGAAGAAAATGAAAGTCAAATACATTCTACAAAGCAAATTGAAACAAATGAAAATCAAACATAGTCAAACAAAGCTATTTGAATCAAATGAAAGTCAAATACATTCTACAAAGCTAATTGAATCAAATGAAAGTCAAACACATTCAAACAAAGCTAATTGAATCAAAAGAAAGTCAAATATATTCAACAAAGCTAATTGAATCAAATGAAAGTCAAAAACATTCAAACAAAGCTAATTGAATCAAATGAAAGTCAAGCACATTCAAACAAAGCTATTTTAATCGAATGAAAGTCAATTACATTCTACAAAGCTAATTGAATCAAATGAAAGTCAAACACATTCAAACAAAGCTATTTGAATCAAATGAAAGTCAAACACATTCAAACAAAGCTATTTGAATCAAATGGGAGTCAAATACATTAAAACAAAGCTAATTAAATCAAATAAAAGTCTAATACATTCTACAAAGCTAATTGAATTATATTAAAGTCAAACACATTCAAACAAAGCTGATTGATTCAAATGAAAGTCAAACACATTCAAAAAAAGCTTTTTAATTTAAATGAAAGTCAAACACATTAGAAACAAAGCTATATAAATCAAATGAAAGTGAAATGCATTCTACAAAGCAAATTCAATTAAATGAAATTCAAACACATTCAAACAAAGCTATTTGAATCAAATGACAGTAAAATACATTCTACAAAGCTAATTGAATCAATTGAAAGTCAAACACATTCAAACAAAGCTATTTGAATCAAATGAAAGTCAAATACATTCTACAAAGCTAATTGAATCAAATGAAAGTCAAACACATTCAAACAAAGCTAATTGAATCAAATGAAAGTCAAACACATTCAAACAAAGCTATTTCAATCAAATGAAAGTCAAATACATTCTACAAAGCTAATTGAATCAAATGAAAGTCAAACACATTCAAACAAAGCTATTTGAATCAAATGAGAGTCAAATACATTCAAACAAAGCAAATTAAATCAAATAAAAGCCAAATACATTCTACAAAGCTAATTGAATCTAATGAAAGTCAAACACATTCAAACAAAGCTAATTGTATTAACTGAAAGTCAAATACATTCAACAAAGCGAATTGAACCAAATGAAAGTAAAACACATTCAAACAAAGCTAATTGAATCACATGAAAGTCAAACACATTCAAACAAAGATTTCGTATTAAATGAAAGTCAAATACATTCTACAAAGCAAATTGAATCAAATGAAAGTCAAACACAGTCAAACAAAGTTATTTGATTCAAATGAAAGTCAAATACATTCTACAAAGCTAATGAATCAAATGAAAGTCAAACACATTCAAACAAAGCTATTTGAATCAAATGAAAGTCAAACACATTCAAACAAAGATTTAGAATCAAATGAAAGTCAAATACATTCTACAAAGCTAATTGAATCAAATGAAAGTCAAACACATTCAAATAAAGCTATTTGAATCAAATGAAAGACAAATACATTCTACAAAGCTAATTGAATCGAATGAAAGTCAAACACATTCAAACAAAGCTATTTGAATCAAAGGAGAGTCAAATAAATTCAAACAAAGCTAATTAAATCAAATAAAAGTAAAATACATTCTACAAAGCTAATTGAATCAAATGAAAGTTACACACATTCAAACAAAGCCTTAAATCAAATGAAAGTCAAACATATTCATAAAAAAGCTTTTTAATTTAAATGAAAGTCAAACACATTCAAACAAAGCTATATAAATCAAATGAAAGTGAAATGCATTCTACAAAGCAAATTGATCTAAATGAAATTCAAACACATTCAAACAAAGCTATTTGAATCAATTGACAGTCAAACACATTCTACAAAGCTAATTGAATCAATTGAAAGTCAAACACATTCAAACCAAGCTATTTGAATCAAATGAAAGTCAAATACATTCTACAAAGCTAATTGAATCAAATGAAAGTCAAACACATTCAAACAAAGCTAATTGAATCAAATGAAAGTCAAACACATTCAAACAAAGCTGATGCGGATGCATTCAACGTTTCCTTTCTTAGTCCGTTTCTTTAATGTTTCTTAGATTAGATTTTGGCTTACAAGTTTTTACCTTTCACTTGAAAGGGTTTTTCTTGTTTTAAGCGTTAGGATTTTTATTTTGATTAGGAATTGTTTTGGTCTAGTGAGTTCCTAATTGGATTAGGACTTGTCTTTAGCAAAAGAGATTCCTAATTGGATTAGGACTTGTTTTTAGCAAAGTAAATTCCTAAGTGGATTAGGACTTGACTTTGGTTTTTAGGCGTGTCTAGGTGTTTTAGGAGGATTGAATAACCTAATCTAAGTTGAATTAAACTTAGTTAGTTTAGTCATATCCGAATTAGGAACTTGGGGATCAAGTTTCAGTTTTCTTAGGTTTTCTAGGTCAAATGGGATTCTAATTCAATTAGGATTAGTTTTCTAATTTGATTAGGTTTAGAATTAGTTTAGAGTCTATAAATAAAGGTTGTAAACTTTGAATTAAAGAAGAAGTTTTTTTTGTTGATTAAAGCTTTATTGCTTGTTAATTTGGAACGTTTCTTTCCAAGTTTTCTTTGTGTTTGACGAGTGAAGTTAAACATAAAAACCCTTAGATTAGGCGAGTGAAACCTGATTTAAGAGAGGTTAGATTAATTAGTGAGTGAAGCTAATTCAAACTATCCTCAAAAAACCCCTAAATCACGAGATTAAGGTGAGTGAAGCCTTGAAATCAGATTTAGAACCCTTAGGCGAAAACAAACGAGTGAAGCTTGTTTAAACCTAAGACCAAACGAATCAAGAAACGCATCAAATGGTATCAGAGCTGTTGGTGTGATTATTGAGTCGTTATATCCTTGTTCTTGAGCAATCAAGAATCAATTCGTGCTAGTTTCTTGGTTCTTGTTCTTCTCGGCGCAGATCTGGACCAGTTGGAAGTTTTAGGTTACTGCGAACTATATACTTGGTATTTTTCGGTGATTCCTTTTTGGTTGGATTCCTATTGGACTAAAATTATAGCCTGTAAAATTTCGTGGTCATTGGATAAGTGACGCAAAATCTACAGCAACAAACATTCGAGGGAAGATTACCGAGTGTGCGCAAATATGGTGAGTAAATCAACGGAAACTCACTTGCTTGAACAAATGGCTGCTTTGATGGAACAAAACATTACTTTCATGAATCATATGAAGAGTCTTGAAGGGGAGATGTCCGAATTGAAGGCTAAGGCTTCGGGAGGTTCTATTGGTAGTGGTGGATACAAGAAGGATGAGGAGATCAAACTGAGTGATCTTCCAGAATTCGATGGTACTTTAGATCCAGAAGTTTATCTAGATTGGGAGCGACGAGTAGATCGAATTTTCTCTCACAAAGGTATTGATGATTATAAGTGCTTTACTTATGCTATTCTTAAATTGTCAAAGCTTGCATCTTTATGGTATGATAATTGTCAAATCAAGAGAGAAAGGGAAAAGAAAGAAAGAATTAATTCATGGAATTTGCTGAAACAAAAATTGAGAAAACGCTTTGTTCCACGATCCTATAAGCAAGATTTGTTTCATAAATTCAATACTTTGCAACAAAATAATTTGAGTGTCGAAGATTATATTAAAGAATTTGAGAGATTGTCATTAGCTTGTGATTGTAAAGATGAGGAGGAACAAAAGATCTCTAAATTTCTTGTTGGCCTTAATATGGAAATTGGACATAAAGTTGAGTTGCAATCGTTCTTTACTTTTGATGAGGCTTGTGAGCTTGCTGTAAAGGTTGAAAGACAAATTAAAACTTCAAAGTTGAAATCTTTTCGACCTAATTATGCTCTAAAGGGTGAGACTTCAAAGGGTTTTGAAAAATCTGAAAATTGGGAAAAGAATAAAGGTGTTTCGGATTCCTTTAAGTTTGATGCTCAAGCTAAAAATCAAAGAGTTGATAAAGATGAAATCAAGTGTTTCAAGTGTCAAGGTAGAGGTCACTACAAGTCCGAGTGTCCTAATAGAAGGGTCATGACATTAACAAGATATCAAGCCTTAGAAGAGGAGGATGCTAAACTTGCTTTACTTCTAAAAGAGCAACGTGAAGGGGAGGAGAATGAATATGACTTTGAGGAAGAGTGTGAAGAGCAACCATTGTGTGAGGCAGCCCCGGATCACAACACACTTGTTTTGAGAAAGCTTCTCCATGCTCAATCTACTCCTTTGACTGATATGGCACAAAGGGAGAACTTGTTTGACACTAGATGCTTAGTGAATGGGCGTAGTTGTTCAGTTATTGTGGATAATGGTTCTTGTACTAATGCATGCTCTAAGAAGATGACGGATACATTGCAGCTTGAGACTAGGAACCATCCTAATCCTTACAAACTTAATTGGCTCACAAATGTTGGAGGAGTACATGTTTCGAAACAAGCATTGGTTTCTTTTACAATTGGTGAGTTTGAAGACAAAGTGTGGTGTGATGTTGTTCCTATGGATGCATGTGCTTTGTTGCTAGGCCGTCCTTGGCAATTTGATCGTGATGTGATCTACCTTGCAAAGAAGAATGTGGTTTCAGTTCTACATAAAGGGAAAAGGATTGGATTAAAACCTTTACCTCCTAAATTCGAACCTATGCAACATGATGGCAGCAAGGTTATTTCTCTTTCTACATGTGATGAAGGTGGTTCAAGTAAAAGGAAGAAGAAAGACAAGCAGCAAGATAGAGTGCTTCAACTTGTTCGTAAGTCTCCATTTGAGATAGGTGACTATGTGTGGCTTTCTTTGAGTGCACAGAAGTTATACAACAACCGCAAAGACAAGCATGAATCCTTTGATGAAGGGCCTTTTAAAATCGTGCATAGGGAGAATTATGATACATTTCAAGTGCTACTTGGTGAAGGCGTTTGTGCTTCTCTTAGTGCAAATGATCTTGTTCCTTGTTATGATGTAACTTGAGGACAAGTTAGTTTTCAAGAGGAGGAGTATGATGTGGATGCATTCAACGTTTCCTTTCTTAGTCCGTTTCTTTAATGTTTCTTAGATTAGATTTTGGCTTACAAGTTTTTACCTTTCACTTGAAAGGGTTTTTCTTGTTTTAAGCGTTAGGATTTTTATTTTGATTAGGAATTGTTTTGGTCTAGTAAGTTCCTAATTGGATTAGGACTTGTCTTTAGCAAAAGAGATTCCTAATTGGATTAGGACTTGTTTTTAGCAAAGTAAATTCCTAAGTGGATTAGGACTTGACTTTGGTTTTTAGGCGTGTCTAGGTGTTTTAGGAGGATTGAATAACCTAATCTAAGTTGAATTAAACTTAGTTAGTTTAGTCATATCCGAATTAGGAACTTGGGGATCAAGTTTCAGTTTTCTTAGGTTTTCTAGGTCAAATGGGATTCTAATTCAATTAGGATTAGTTTTCTAATTTGATTAGGTTTAGAATTAGTTTAGAGTCTATAAATAAAGGTTGTAAACTTTGAATTAAAGAAGAAGTTTTTTTTGTTGATTAAAGCTTTATTGCTTGTTAATTTGGAACGTTTCTTTCCAAGTTTTCTTTGTGTTTGACGAGTGAAGTTAAACATAAAAACCCTTAGATTAGGCGAGTGAAACCTGATTTAAGAGAGGTTAGATTAATTAGTGAGTGAAGCTAATTCAAACTATCCTCAAAAAACCCCTAAATCACGAGATTAAGGTGAGTGAAGCCTTGAAATCAGATTTAGAACCCTTAGGCGAAAACAAACGAGTGAAGCTTGTTTAAACCTAAGACCAAACGAATCAAGAAACGCATCAAAAGCAATTTTAATTAAATGAATGTCAAATAAATTCTACAAAGCTAATTGAATCAAATGAAAGTCAAACACATTCAAACAAAGCTATTTGAAGAAAATGAAAATCAAATACATTCTACAAAGCAAATTAAATCAAATGAAAGTCAAACACAGTCAAACAAAGTTATTTGATTCAAATGAAATTCAAATACATTCTACAAAGCTAATTGAATCAAATGAAAGTCAAACACATTTAAACAAAGCTGTTTGAATCAAATGAGAGTCAAATAAATTCAAACAAAGCTAATTAAATAAAATAAATGTAAAATACATTCTACAAAGCTAATTGAATCAAATGAAAGTCAAACACATTCAAACAAAGTCTTTTAAATCAAATGAAAGTCAAACACATTCAAAAAAAGCTTTTTAATTTAAATGAAAGTCAAACACATTCAAACAAAGCTATATAAATCGAATGAAAGTGAAATGCATTCTACAAAGCAAATTGAATTAAATGAAATTCAAACACATTCAAACAAAGCTATTTGAATCAAATGACAGTAAAATACATTCCACAAAGCTAATTGAATCAATTGAAAGTCAAACACATTCAAACAAAGCTATTTGAATCAAATGAAAGTCAAATACATTCTACAAAGCTAATTGAATCAAATGAAAGTCAAACACATTCAAACAAAGCTAATTGAATCAAATGAAAGTCAAACACATTCAAACAAAGCTATTTCAATCAAATGAGAGTCAAATACATTCTACAAAGCTAATTGAATCAAATGAAAGTCAAACACATTCAAACAAAGCTATTTGAATCAAATGAGAGTCAAATACATTCAAATAAAGCAAATTAAATCAAATAAAAGTCAAATACATTCTACAAAGCTAATTGAATCTAATGAAAGTCAAACACATTCAAACAAAGCTAATTGTATTAACTGAAAGTCAAATACATTCAACAAGGCGAATTGAATCAAATGAAAGTAAAACACATTCAAACAAAGCTAATTGAATCACATGATAGTCAAACACATTCAAACAAAGATTTCGTATTAAATGAAAGTCAAATACATTCTACAAACCTAATTGAATCAAATGAAAGTCAAACACATTCAAATAAAGCTATTTGAATCAAATGAAAGTCAAATACATTCTACAAAGCAAATTGAATCAAATGAAAGTCAAACACAGTCAAACAAAGTTATTTGATTCAAATGAAAGTCAAATACATTCTACAAAGCTAATTGAATAAAATGAAAGTAAAACACATTCAAACAAAGCTATTTGAATCAAATGAAAGTCAAACACATTCAAACAAGGATTTTGAATCAAATGAAAGTCAAATACATTCTACAAAGCTAATTGAATCAAATGAAAGTCAAACACATTCAAATAAAGCTATTTGAATAAAATGAAAGACAAATACATTCTACAAAGCTAATTGAATCAAATGAAAGTCAAACACATTCAAACAAAGCTATTTGAATCAAAGGAGAGTCAAATAAATTCAAACAAAGCTAATTAAATCAAATAAAAGTAAAATACATTCTACAAAGCTAATTGAATCAAATGAAAGTCAAACACATTCAAACAAAGTCTTTTAAATCAAATGAAAGTCAAACACATTCAAAAAAAGCTTTTTAATTTAAATGAAAGTCAAACACATTCAAACAAAGCTATATAAATCAAATGAAAGTGAAATGCATTCTACAAAGCAAATTGATCTAAATGAAATTCAAACACATTCAAACAAAGCTATTTGAATCAAATGACAGTAAAATACATTCCACAAAGCTAATTGAATCAATTGAAAGTCAAACACATTCAAACAAAGCTATTTGAATCAAATGAAAGTCAAATACATTCTACAAAGCTAATTGAATAAAATGAAAGTCAAACACATTCAAACAAAGCTAATTGAATCAAATGAAAGTCAAACACATTCAAACAAAGCTATTTCAATCAAATGAAAGTCAAATACATTCTACAAAGCTAATTGAATCAAATGAAAGTCAAACACATTCAAACAAAGCTATTTGAATCAAAGGAGAGTCAAATAAATTCAAACAAAGCTAATTAAATCAAATAAAAGTAAAATACATTCTACAAAGCTAATTGAATCAAATGAAAGTCAAACACATTCAAACAAAGATAATTGTATTAACTGAAAGTCAAATACATTCAACAAGGCGAATTGAATCAAATGAAAGTAAAACACATTCAAACAAAGCTAATTGAATCACATGATAGTCAAACACATTCAAACAAAGATTTCGTATTAAATGAAAGTCAAATACATTCTACAAATCTAATTGAATCAAATGAAAGTCAAACACATTCAAATAAAGCTATTTGAATCAAATGAAAGTCAAATACATTCTACAAAGCAAATTGAATCAAATGAAAGTCAAACACAGTCAAACAAAGTTATTTGATTCAAATGAAAGTCAAATACATTCTACAAAGCTAATTGAATAAAATGAAAGTCAAACACATTCAAACAAAGCTATTTGAATCAAATGAAAGTCAAACACATTCAAACAAATATTTTGAATCAAATGAAAGTCAAATACATTCTACAAAGCTAATTGAATCAAATGAAAGTCAAACACATTCAAATAAAGCTATTTGAATAAAATGAAAGACAAATACATTCTACAAAGCTAATTGAATCAAATGAAAGTCAAACACATTCAAACAAAGCTATTTGAATCAAAGGAGAGTCAAATAAATTCAAACAAAGCTAATTAAATCAAATAAAAGTAAAATACATTCTACAAAGCTAATTGAATCAAATGAAAGTCAAACACATTCAAACAAAATCTTTTAAATCAAATGAAAGTCAAACACATTCAAAAAAAGCTTTTTAATTTAAATGAAAGTCAAACACATTCAAACAAAGCTATATAAATCAAATGAAAGTGAAATGCATTCTACAAAGCAAATTGATCTAAATGAAATTCAAACACATTCAAACAAAGCTATTTGAATCAAATGACAGTAAAATACATTCCACAAAGCTAATTGAATCAATTGAAAGTCAAACACATTCAAACAAAGCTATTTGAATCAAATGAAAGTCAAATACATTCTACAAAGCTAATTGAATCAAATGAAAGTCAAACACATTCAAACAAAGCTAATTGAATCAAATGAAAGTCAAACACATTCAAACAAAGCTATTTCAATCAAATGAAAGTCAAATACATTCTACAAAGCTAATTGAATCAAATGAAAGTCAAACACATTCAAACAAAGCTATTTGAATCAAATGAGAGTCAAATACATTCAAACAAAGCAAATTAAATCAAATAAAAGTCAAATACATTCTACAAAGCTAATTGAATCTAATGAAAGTCAAACACATTCAAACAAAGCTAATTGTATTACCTGAAAGTCAAATACATTCAACAAGGCGAATTGAATCAAATGAAAGTAAAACACATTCAAACAAAGCTAATTGAATCACATGATAGTCAAACACATTCAAACAAAGATTTCGTATTAAATGAAAGTCAAATACATTCTACAAACCTAATTGAATCAAATGAAAGTCAAACACATTCAAATAAAGCTATTTGAAACAAATGAAAGTCAAATACATTCTACAAAGCAAATTGAATCAAATGAAAGTCAAACACAGTCAAACAAAGTTATTTGATTCAAATGAAAGTCAAATACATTCTACAAAGCTAATTGAATCAAATGAAAGTCAAACACATTCAAACAAAGCTATTTGAATCAAATGAAAGTCAAACACATTCAAACAAAGATTTTTGAATCAAATGAAAGTCAAATACATTCTACAAAGCTAATTGAATCAAATGAAAGTCAAACACATTCAAATAAAGCTATTTGAATCAAATGAAAGACAAATACATTCTACAAAGCTAATTAAATCAAATAAAAGTCAAACACATTCAAACAAAGCTATTTGAATCAAAGGAGAGTCGAATAAATTCAAACAAAGCTAATTAAACCAAATAAAAGTAAAATACATTCTACAAAGTTAATTGAATCAAATGAAAGTCAAACACATTCAAACAAAGTCTTTTAAATCAAATGAAAGTCAAACACATAAAAAAAAAAGCTTTTTTATTTACATGAAAGTCAAACACATTCAAACAAAGCTATATAAATCAAATGAAAGTGAAATGCATTCTACAAAGCAAATTGATCTAAATGAAATTCAAACACATTCAAACAAAGCTATTTGAATCAAATGACAGTAAAATACATTCCACAAAGCTAATTGAATCAATTGAAAGTCAAACACATTCAAACAAAGCTATTTGAATCAAATGAAAGTCAAATACATTCTACAAAGCTAATTGAATCAAATGAAAGTCAAACACATTCAAACAAAGCTAATTGAATCAAATGAAAGTCAAACACATTCAAACAAAGCTATTTCAATCAAATGAAAGTCAAATACATTCTACAAAGCTAATTGAATAAAATGAAAGTAAAACACATTCAAACAAAGCTAGTTGAATCAAATGAAAGTCAAACACATTCAAAACAAGGATTTTGAATCAAATGAAAGTCAAATACATTCTACAAAGCTAATTGAATCAAATGAAAGTCAAACACATTCAAATAAAGCTATTTGAATAAAATGAAAGACAAATACATTCTACAAAGCTAATTGAATCAAATGAAAGTCAAACACATTCAAACAAAGCTATTTGAATCAAAGGAGAGTCAAATAAATTCAAACAAAGCTAATTAAATCAAATAAAAGTAAAATACATTCTACAAAGCTAATTGAATCAAATGAAAGTCAAACACATTCAAACAAAGTCTTTTAAATCAAATGAAAGTCAAACTCATTCGAAAAAAGCTTTTTAATTTAAATGAAAGTCAAACACATTCAAACAAAGCTATATAAATCAAATGAAAGTGAAATGCATTCTACAAAGCAAATTGATCTAAATGAAATTCAAACACATTCAAACAAAGCTATTTGAATCAAATGACAGTAAAATACATTCCACAAAGCTAATTGAATCAATTGAAAGTCAAACACATTCAAACAAAGCTATTTGAATCAAATGAAAGTCAAATACATTCTACAAAGCTAATTGAATAAAATGAAAGTCAAACACATTCAAACAAAGCTAATTGAATCAAATGAAAGTCAAACACATTCAAACAAAGCTATTTCAATCAAATGAAAGTCAAATACATTCTACAAAGCTAATTGAATCAAATGAAAGTCAAACACATTCAAACAAAGCTATTTGAATCAAAGGAGAGTCAAATACATTCAAACAAAGCAAATTAAATCAAATAAAAGTAAAATACATTCTACAAAGCTAATTGAATCTAATGAAAGTCAAACACATTCAAACAAAGCTAATTGTATTAACTGAAAGTCAAATACATTCAACAAGGCGAATTGAATCAAATGAAAGTAAAACACATTCAAACAAAGCTAATTGAATCACATGATAGTCAAACACATTCAAACAAAGATTTCGTATTAAATGAAAGTCAAATACATTCTACAAACCTAATTGAATCAAATGAAAGTCAAACACATTCAAATAAAGCTATTTGAATCAAATGAAAGTCAAATACATTCTACAAAGCAAATTGAATCAAATGAAAGTCAAACACAGTCAAACAAAGTTATTTGATTCAAATGAAAGTCAAATACATTCTACAAAGCTAATTGAATCAAATGAAAGTCAAACACATTCAAACAAAGCTATTTGAATCAAATGAAAGTCAAACACATTCAAACAAAGATTTTGATTCAAATGAAAGTGAAATACATTCTACAAAGCTAATTGAATCAAATGAAAGTCAAACACATTCAAATAAAGCTATTTGAATAAAATGAAAGACAAATACATTCTACAAAGCTAATTGAATCAAATGAAAGTCAAACACATTCAAACAAAGCTATTCGAATCAAAGGAGAGTCAAATAAATTCAAACAAAGCTAATTAAATCAAATAAAAGAAAAAATACATTCTACAAAGCTAATTGAATCAAATGAAAGTCAAACACATTCAAACAAAGCCTTAAATCAAATGAAAGTCAAACACATTAAAAAAAAGCTTTTTAATTTAAATGAAAGTCTAACACATTCAAACAAAGCTATTTAAATCAAATGAAAGTGAAATGCATTCTACAAAGCAAATTGATCTAAATGAAATTCAAACACATTCAAACAAAGCTATTTGAATCAAATGACAGTCAAAACACATTCTACAAAGCTAATTGAATCAATTGAAAGTCAAACACATTCAAACCAAGCTATTTGAATCAAATGAAAGTCAAATACATTCTACAAAGCTAATTGAATCAAATGAAAGTCAAACACATTCAAACAAAGCTAATTGAATCAAATGAAAGTCAAACACATTCAAACAAAGCAATTTTAATTAAATGAATGTCAAATACATTCTACAAAGCTAATTGAATCAAATGAAAGTCAAACACATTCAAACAAAGCTATTTGAAGAAAATGAAAGTCAAATACATTCTACAAAGCAAATTGAATCAAATGAAAGTCAAACACAGTCAAACAAAGTTATTTGATTCAAATGAAAGTCAAATACATTCTACAAAGCTAATTGAATCAAATGAAAGTCAAACACATTTAAACAAACCTGTTTGAATCAAATGAGAGTCAAATAAATTCAAACAAAGCTAATTAAATAAAATAAATGTAAAATACATTATACAAAGCTAATTGAATCAAATGAAAGTCAAACACATTCAAACAAAGTCTTTTAAATCAAATGAAAGTCAAACACATTCAAAAAAAGCTTTTTAATTTAAATGAAAGTCAAACACATTCAAACAAAGCTATGTAAATCAAATGAAAGTGAAATGCATTCTATAAAGCAAATTGAATTGAATGAAATTCAAACTCATTCAAACAAAGCTATTTGAATCAAATGAAAGTCAAACACATTCAAACAAAGCTATTTTAATCGAATGAAAGTCAATTACATTCTACAAAGCTAATTGAATCAAATGAAAGTCAAACACATTCAAACAAAGCTATTTGAATCAAATGAAAGTCAAACACATTCAAACAAAGCTATTTGAATCAAATGAGAGTCAAATACATTAAAACAAAGCTAATTAAATCAAATAAAAGTCTAATATATTCTACAAAGCTAATTGAATTAAATTAAAGTCAAACACATTCAAACAAAGCTAATTGAATCAAATGAAAGTCAAACACATTCAAACAAAGATTTCGAATTAAATGAAAATACATTCTACAAAGCTAATTGAATCAAATGAAAGTCAAACACATTCAAATAAAGCTATTTCAATCAAATGAAAGTCAAATACATTCTACAAAGCTAATTGAATCAAATGAAAGTCAAACACATTCAAATAAAGCTATTTGAATCAAATGAGAGTCAAATACATTCAAACAAAGCTAATTAAATCAAATAAAAGTCAAATACATTCTACAAAGCTAATTGAATCAAATGAAAGTCAAACACATTCAAACAAAGCTAATTGTATTAACTGAAAGTCAAATACATTCAACAAAGCGAATTGAACCAAATGAAAGTAAAACACATTCAAACAAAACTAATTGAATCACATGAAAGTCAAACACATTCAAACAAAGATTTCGTATTAAATGAAAGTCAAATACATTCTACAAAGCTAATTGAATCAAATGAAAGTCAAACACATTCAAATAAAGCTATTTGAATCAAATGAAAGTCAAATACATTCTACAAAGCAAATTGAATCAAATGAAAGTCAAACACAGTCAAACAAAGTTATTTGATTCAAATGAAGGTCAAATACATTCTACAAAGCTAATTGAATCAAATGAAAGTCAAACACATTCAAACAAAGCTGTTTGAATCAAATGAGAGTCAAGTAAATTCAAACAAAAATAATTAAATAAAATAAAAGTAAAATACATATTACAAAGCTAATTGAATCAAATGAAAGTCAAACACATTCAAATAAAGCTATTTGAATAAAATGAAAGACAAATACATTCTACAAAGCTAATTGAATCAAATGAAAGTCAAACACATTCAAACAAAGCTATTCGAATCAAAGGAGAGTCAAATAAATTCAAACAAAGCTAATTAAATCAAATAAAAGAAAAAATACATTCTACAAAGCTAATTGAATCAAATGAAAGTCAAACACATTCAAACAAAGCCTTAAATCAAATGAAAGTCAAACACATTAAAAAAAAAGCTTTTTAATTTAAATGAAAGTCTAACACATTCAAACAAAGCTATTTAAATCAAATGAAAGTGAAATGCATTCTACAAAGCAAATTGATCTAAATGAAATTCAAACACATTCAAACAAAGCTATTTGAATCAAATGACAGTCAAACACATTCTACAAAGCTAATTGAATCAATTGAAAGTCAAACACATTCAAACCAAGCTATTTGAATCAAATGAAAGTCAAATACATTCTACAAAGCTAATTGAATCAAATGAAAGTCAAACACATTCAAACAAAGCTAATTGAATCAAATGAAAGTCAAACACATTCAAACAAAGCAATTTTAATTAAATGAATGTCAAATACATTCTACAAAGCTAATTGAATCAAATGAAAGTCAAACACATTCAAACAAAGCTATTTGAAGAAAATGAAAGTCAAATACATTCTACAAAGCAAATTGAATCAAATGAAAGTCAAACACAGTCAAACAAAGTTATTTGATTCAAATGAAAGTCAAATACATTCTACAAAGCTAATTGAATCAAATGAAAGTCAAACACATTTAAACAAACCTGTTTGAATCAAATGAGAGTCAAATAAATTCAAACAAAGCTAATTAAATAAAATAAATGTAAAATACATTATACAAAGCTAATTGAATCAAATGAAAGTCAAACACATTCAAACAAAGTCTTTTAAATCAAATGAAAGTCAAACACATTCAAAAAAAGCTTTTTAATTTAAATGAAAGTCAAACACATTCAAACAAAGCTATGTAAATCAAATGAAAGTGAAATGCATTCTATAAAGCAAATTGAATTGAATGAAATTCAAACCCATTCAAACAAAGCTATTTGAATCAAATGACAGTAAAATACATTCAACAAAGCTAATTGAATCAAATGAAAGTCAAACACATTCAATCAAAGCTAATTGAATCAAATGAAAGTCAAGCACATTCAAATAAAGCTATTTTAATCGAATGAAAGTCAATTACATTCTACAAAGCTAATTGAATCAAATGAAAGTCAAACACATTCAAACAAAGCTATTTGAATCAAATGAGAGTCAAATACATTAAAACAAAGCTATTTGAATCAAATGAGAGTCAAATACATTAAAACAAAGCTAATTAAATCAAATAAAAGTCTAATATATTCTACAAAGCTAATTGAATTAAATTAAAGTCAAACACATTCAAACAAAGCTAATTGAATCAAATGAAAGTCAAACACATTTAAACAAAGATTTCGAATCAAATGAAAATACATTCTACAAAGCTAATTGAATCAAATGAAAGTCAAACACATTCAAACAAAGCAATTTTAATTAAATGAATGTCAAATACATTCTACAAAGCTAATTGAATCAAATGAAAGTCAAACACATTCAAACAAAGCTATTTGAAGAAAATGAAAGTCAAATACATTCTACAAAGCAAATTGAATCAAATGAAAGTCAAACACAGTCAAACAAAGTTATTTGACTCAAATGAAAGTCAAATACATTCTACAAAGCTAATTGAATCAAATGAAAGTCAAACACATTCAAACAAAGCTATTTGAAGAAAATGAAAGTCAAATACATTCTACAAAGCAAATTGAATCAAATGAAAGTCAAACACAGTCAAACAAAGTTATTTGATTCAAATGAAAGTCAAATACATTCTACAAAGCTAATTGAATCAAATGAAAGTCAAACACATTTAAACAAACCTGTTTGAATCAAATGAGAGTCAAATAAATTCAAACAAAGCTAATTAAATAAAATAAATGTAAAATACATTATACAAAGCTAATTGAATCAAATGAAAGTCAAACACATTCAAACAAAGTCTTTTAAATCAAATGAAAGTCAAACACATTCAAAAAAAGCTTTTTAATTTAAATGAAAGTCAAACACATTCAAACAAAGCTATGTAAATCAAATGAAAGTGAAATGCATTCTATAAAGCAAATTGAATTGAATGAAATTCAAACTCATTCAAACAAAGCTATTTGAATCAAATGAAAGTCAAACACATTCAAACAAAGCTATTTTAATCGAATGAAAGTCAATTACATTCTAAAAAGCTAATTGAATCAAATGAAAGTCAAACACATTCAAACAAAGCTATTTGAATCAAATGAAAGTCAAACACATTCAAACAAAGCTATTTGAATCAAATGAGAGTCAAATACATTAAAACAAAGCTAATTAAATCAAATAAAAGTCTAATATATTCTACAAAGCTAATTGAATTAAATTAAAGTCAAACACATTCAAACAAAGCTAATTGAATCAAATGAAAGTCAAACACATTCAAACAAAGATTTCGAATTAAATGAAAATACATTCTACAAAGCTAATTGAATCAAATGAAAGTCAAACACATTCAAATAAAGCTATTTCAATCAAATGAAAGTCAAATACATTCTACAAAGCTAATTGAATCAAATGAAAGTCAAACACATTCAAATAAAGCTATTTGAATCAAATGAGAGTCAAATACATTCAAACAAAGCTAATTAAATCAAATAAAAGTCAAATACATTCTACAAAGCTAATTGAATCAAATGAAAGTCAAACACATTCAAACAAAGCTAATTGTATTAACTGAAAGTCAAATACATTCAACAAAGCGAATTGAACCAAATGAAAGTAAAACACATTCAAACAAAACTAATTGAATCACATGAAAGTCAAACACATTCAAACAAAGATTTCGTATTAAATGAAAGTCAAATACATTCTACAAAGCTAATTGAATCAAATGAAAGTCAAACACATTCAAATAAAGCTATTTGAATCAAATGAAAGTCAAATACATTCTACAAAGCAAATTGAATCAAATGAAAGTCAAACACAGTCAAACAAAGTTATTTGATTCAAATGAAGGTCAAATACATTCTACAAAGCTAATTGAATCAAATGAAAGTCAAACACATTCAAACAAAGCTGTTTGAATCAAATGAGAGTCAAGTAAATTCAAACAAAAATAATTAAATAAAATAAAAGTAAAATACATTCTACAAAGCTAATTGAATCAAATGAAAGTCAAACACATTCAAATAAAGCTATTTGAATAAAATGAAAGACAAATACATTCTACAAAGCTAATTGAATCAAATGAAAGTCAAACACATTCAAACAAAGCTATTCGAATCAAAGGAGAGTCAAATAAATTCAAACAAAGCTAATTAAATCAAATAAAAGAAAAAATACATTCTACAAAGCTAATTGAATCAAATGAAAGTCAAACACATTCAAACAAAGCCTTAAATCAAATGAAAGTCAAACACATTAAAAAAAAAGCTTTTTAATTTAAATGAAAGTCTAACACATTCAAACAAAGCTATTTAAATCAAATGAAAGTGAAATGCATTCTACAAAGCAAATTGATCTAAATGAAATTCAAACACATTCAAACAAAGCTATTTGAATCAAATGACAGTCAAACACATTCTACAAAGCTAATTGAATCAATTGAAAGTCAAACACATTCAAACCAAGCTATTTGAATCAAATGAAAGTCAAATACATTCTACAAAGCTAATTGAATCAAATGAAAGTCAAACACATTCAAACAAAGCTAATTGAATCAAATGAAAGTCAAACACATTCAAACAAAGCAATTTTAATTAAATGAATGTCAAATACATTCTACAAAGCTAATTGAATCAAATGAAAGTCAAACACATTCAAACAAAGCTATTTGAAGAAAATGAAAGTCAAATACATTCTACAAAGCAAATTGAATCAAATGAAAGTCAAACACAGTCAAACAAAGTTATTTGATTCAAATGAAAGTCAAATACATTCTACAAAGCTAATTGAATCAAATGAAAGTCAAACACATTTAAACAAACCTGTTTGAATCAAATGAGAGTCAAATAAATTCAAACAAAGCTAATTAAATAAAATAAATGTAAAATACATTATACAAAGCTAATTGAATCAAATGAAAGTCAAACACATTCAAACAAAGTCTTTTAAATCAAATGAAAGTCAAACACATTCAAAAAAAGCTTTTTAATTTAAATGAAAGTCAAACACATTCAAACAAAGCTATGTAAATCAAATGAAAGTGAAATGCATTCTATAAAGCAAATTGAATTGAATGAAATTCAAACCCATTCAAACAAAGCTATTTGAATCAAATGACAGTAAAATACATTCAACAAAGCTAATTGAATCAAATGAAAGTCAAACACATTCAATCAAAGCTAATTGAATCAAATGAAAGTCAAGCACATTCAAATAAAGCTATTTTAATCGAATGAAAGTCAATTACATTCTACAAAGCTAATTGAATCAAATGAAAGTCAAACACATTCAAACAAAGCTATTTGAATCAAATGAGAGTCAAATACATTAAAACAAAGCTATTTGAATCAAATGAGAGTCAAATACATTAAAACAAAGCTAATTAAATCAAATAAAAGTCTAATATATTCTACAAAGCTAATTGAATTAAATTAAAGTCAAACACATTCAAACAAAGCTAATTGAATCAAATGAAAGTCAAACACATTTAAACAAAGATTTCGAATCAAATGAAAATACATTCTACAAAGCTAATTGAATCAAATGAAAGTCAAACACATTCAAACAAAGCAATTTTAATTAAATGAATGTCAAATACATTCTACAAAGCTAATTGAATCAAATGAAAGTCAAACACATTCAAACAAAGCTATTTGAAGAAAATGAAAGTCAAATGATGTGGATCAAGAGGGAAATTCTTTTGAAGAGCCAATCATATTGGTTTTAAGGCCAATAGGGTTTGAGCTTGGAGTAAAGAATCAAGAATGGTTAACATGCGCAGCCATTGAAGAAGAAGTCAAGGACCAGTTGGGTTCCGACGACGGCAGCGGCGGCGACGCGCCGATCTGGGTGCCACGCGCCGGCTCCCTAGCTCCGGCCTGAGTCCAGCTACACGGCGGTGGGGCGCGTGTCGATGATGGCGGCGCGTGAGACGGTGGTTCGGCGGCAGTACGAAAAGAAAGATTTTCCTAACTTAGTTTTTTCTAGAGTTTTTGCTTGCAAGTTTTTACCTTTCACTTGAAAGGGTTTTTCTTGGTTTAAGCAATTAGGAATCTTCTTAATTTCTGTTAATTTAGTTTAAAATAATTTCTAAGTCAATTAGGAATTGTTTTAAGAAGTTTTAGTTTAATTAGAACTAGTCTTATTACTAGTTTCCTAGTTCCATTAGAATTGGTTTTCCTATTCTATCTAGGATACTTGGGGATCAAGGCTAGGGTTTTTTTTTCCTAGTTCGAATAGACTTAGGAATAGTTAGTTTAGTCTATAAATAAGGGATTTTTCGTGGCTTTGTATACATAATCAAAACCAGAAAATTTAATACAAGTTTATTGTTTGTTTTGCTTAATTGCTTACAAATTCTTTTGCTAGTTTTCAATTCAAGGAGTTGGTTGAAGATTAGAACATTAAACACTTAGTGTCTAGGAGTAGGCTAAGAGTTTAATCTCAAAATAATTAGCGTCCAGGAGTGGGTTAATTAATTTGGGGATTCGAATCATAAGTTTCAGGAGTGATCTTGTGAGGAGAAATATCGGTTCGTTTTTATTCAATCTTAAAGAAATCCTTCAAGATTGGATCGTTACTTCAAGATTGTGGATTTTCTAAAATCTTGTCTAAACAAGGGGTTAGAATCCACATCAAATTGGTATCAGAGCTTGTGTGATACCACATCAAATTGGTATCAGATTTCAGGGGTTTTTGATCGTTCAACACTTCGTTCATCAAATCGCACTTGTTCTCGGATAACCAGTTTTTCTGTCAACTTCAGAAGGCTCGTTCTCCTTCGTTACAAGGTCTTTTCAGGTGATTCTTTTTTTGATTTTGGGTGAAATTTTGTCTACTTTCTGCCTGTGAAATTTCGGAATTTTTCGAGTTCGTGTGCTATTAAACTGGACTGTTTTCCGCAACTGTGTCAGTTTTGGTCCGATTTAATACTTACTGCTCTTTGTGTGCGATTTTCTTCCAAGTTGTGTTGCGATTTTTGAGGGTTATTCCTGTGTGTTTTGGGGTCTTTTAAGTCTGTTTTTGTCTTATAATTATGGAGGAAGCTTTGAGCAAATCTATGGATGAATTTGCAAAGTTACTTCAAGGTCATAAAAAGAAGAAAAAACATGAAGATGATAACGTAGATTTTGGCTTTGGTAACAAACATATGCTTATGGAGCGACTGAATTTACATGAAGAAATTATTTTTCAAGGTCAACAAGATAGTTTGTTTCATACTCGATGCAAAGTTGTTGATAGAACTTGTAGGGTGATCATTGATAGTGGTTCGTGTACCAATGTAGCGTCTACAGAGATGGTTACTAAACTCCAACTTCCTACAAGAGATCATGAAAAACCATATAAGTTGGGTTGGCTAGATAATTCTATGAGTTTTCATGTAGAACAACAAGCTTTGGTGAATTTCTCCATTCGCAATTACAAGGAAGAGTTATGGTGTGATATTATTCCTATGAGTGCTTGTCACCTTCTTTTAGGGAGACCATGGCAATTTGATCGACATGTTAAACATGATGGTGTGGCCAACACATATTCGGTCAAGGTGGGAAACAAGAGGTTCAAACTTATGCCTTTAACTATTATTCCATGCCGCGTTAAAGTTAAAGAGATGGAGGAAGATTGTCAAAAGGATAAGGAAGAGGAACATGTAGGTGCTAAAGAGCTCGAAGAAAAGGTGAGTGAAACAATTGATGTTCCAATTGTGTGTGACGTTGTTCAAGATCAGATTATTCATAATGATCTACCAATGGTGGTGTCGGAAAAGGTTTTTGATACTATTGAGGAGCCATTCGTGAATCAAGATAATAATTTAATGGTTTCTTTAGAAGTGGTGGATTCATTAGGCATGCATAAAGAGAAGAAATTGTTAGTCATACATGAGAAAAATATCATGAAGCCTAAAGTGTTCTTATGGTCAACTTCGAAGACCAAGGACCAAATTGAGAATTGGTTGTTTCTAAAATATTGCCTTGCTCGTGGTGATGTTGTTACATTGCTTAAAATTGCTAGCGTTGAGGTAATAGTTCTTTTGGCTTGTATTCGTCGAATTTGGATGGTTTCATGGAATTGTTCTCCTTACATGGATGATGCGAATTTGAGGACAAATTCTTTTGAAGAGGGGGAGAATGATGTGGATCAAGAGGGAAATTCTTTTGAAGAGCCAATCATATTGGTTTTAAGGCCAATAGGGTTTGAGCTTGGAGTAAAGAATCAAGAATGGTTAACATGCGCAGCCATTGAAGAAGAAGTCAAGGACCAGTTGGGTTCCGACGACGGCAGCGGCGGCGACGCGCCGATCTGGGTGCCACGCGCCGGCTCCCTAGCTCCGGCCTGAGTCCAGCTACACGGCGGTGGGGCGCGTGTCGATGATGGCGGCGCGTGAGACGGTGGTTCGGCGGCAGTACGAAAAGAAAGATTTTCCTAACTTAGTTTTTTCTAGAGTTTTTGCTTGCAAGTTTTTACCTTTCACTTGAAAGGGTTTTTCTTGGTTTAAGCAATTAGGAATCTTCTTAATTTCTGTTAATTTAGTTTAAAATAATTTCTAAGTCAATTAGGAATTGTTTTAAGAAGTTTTAGTTTAATTAGAACTAGTCTTATTACTAGTTTCCTAGTTCCATTAGAATTGGTTTTCCTATTCTATCTAGGATACTTGGGGATCAAGGCTAGGGTTTTTTTTCCTAGTTCGAATAGACTTAGGAATAGTTAGTTTAGTCTATAAATAAGGGATTTTTCGTGGCTTTGTATACATAATCAAAACCAGAAAATTTAATACAAGTTTATTGTTTGTTTTGCTTAATTGCTTACAAATTCTTTTGCTAGTTTTCAATTCAAGGAGTTGGTTGAAGATTAGAACATTAAACACTTAGTGTCTAGGAGTAGGCTAAGAGTTTAATCTCAAAATAATTAGCGTCCAGGAGTGGGTTAATTAATTTGGGGATTCGAATCATAAGTTTCAGGAGTGATCTTGTGAGGAGAAATATCGGTTCGTTTTTATTCAATCTTAAAGAAATCCTTCAAGATTGGATCGTTACTTCAAGATTGTGGATTTTCTAAAATCTTGTCTAAACAAGGGGTTAGAATCCACATCAAATTGGTATCAGAGCTTGTGTGATACCACATCAAATTGGTATCAGATTTCAGGGGTTTTTGATCGTTCAACACTTCGTTCATCAAATCGCACTTGTTCTCGGATAACCAGTTTTTCTGTCAACTTCAGAAGGCTCGTTCTCCTTCGTTACAAGGTCTTTTCAGGTGATTCTTTTTTTGATTTTGGGTGAAATTTTGTCTACTTTCTGCCTGTGAAATTTCGGAATTTTTCGAGTTCGTGTGCTATTAAACTGGACTGTTTTCCGCAACTGTGTCAGTTTTGGTCCGATTTAATACTTACTGCTCTTTGTGTGCGATTTTCTTCCAAGTTGTGTTGCGATTTTTGAGGGTTATTCCTGTGTGTTTTGGGGTCTTTTAAGTCTGTTTTTGTCTTATAATTATGGAGGAAGCTTTGAGCAAATCTATGGATGAATTTGCAAAGTTACTTCAAGGTCATAAAAAGAAGAAAAAACATGAAGATGATAACGTAGATTTTGGCTTTGGTAACAAACATATGCTTATGGAGCGACTGAATTTACATGAAGAAATTATTTTTCAAGGTCAACAAGATAGTTTGTTTCATACTCGATGCAAAGTTGTTGATAGAACTTGTAGGGTGATCATTGATAGTGGTTCGTGTACCAATGTAGCGTCTACAGAGATGGTTACTAAACTCCAACTTCCTACAAGAGATCATGAAAAACCATATAAGTTGGGTTGGCTAGATAATTCTATGAGTTTTCATGTAGAACAACAAGCTTTGGTGAATTTCTCCATTCGCAATTACAAGGAAGAGTTATGGTGTGATATTATTCCTATGAGTGCTTGTCACCTTCTTTTAGGGAGACCATGGCAATTTGATCGACATGTTAAACATGATGGTGTGGCCAACACATATTCGGTCAAGGTGGGAAACAAGAGGTTCAAACTTATGCCTTTAACTATTATTCCATGCCGCGTTAAAGTTAAAGAGATGGAGGAAGATTGTCAAAAGGATAAGGAAGAGGAACATGTAGGTGCTAAAGAGCTCGAAGAAAAGGTGAGTGAAACAATTGATGTTCCAATTGTGTGTGACGTTGTTCAAGATCAGATTATTCATAATGATCTACCAATGGTGGTGTCGGAAAAGGTTTTTGATACTATTGAGGAGCCATTCGTGAATCAAGATAATAATTTAATGGTTTCTTTAGAAGTGGTGGATTCATTAGGCATGCATAAAGAGAAGAAATTGTTAGTCATACATGAGAAAAATATCATGAAGCCTAAAGTGTTCTTATGGTCAACTTCGAAGACCAAGGACCAAATTGAGAATTGGTTGTTTCTAAAATATTGCCTTGCTCGTGGTGATGTTGTTACATTGCTTAAAATTGCTAGCGTTGAGGTAATAGTTCTTTTGGCTTGTATTCGTCGAATTTGGATGGTTTCATGGAATTGTTCTCCTTACATGGATGATGCGAATTTGAGGACAAATTCTTTTGAAGAGGGGGAGAATGATGTGGATCAAGAGGGAAATTCTTTTGAAGAGCCAATCATATTGGTTTTAAGGCCAATAGGGTTTGAGCTTGGAGTAAAGAATCAAGAATGGTTAACATGCGCAGCCATTGAAGAAGAAGTCAAGGACCAGTTGGGTTCCGACGACGGCAGCGGCGGCGACGCGCCGATCTGGGTGCCACGCGCCGGCTCCCTAGCTCCGGCCTGAGTCCAGCTACACGGCGGTGGGGCGCGTGTCGATGATGGCGGCGCGTGAGACGGTGGTTCGGCGGCAGTACGAAAAGAAAGATTTTCCTAACTTAGTTTTTTCTAGAGTTTTTGCTTGCAAGTTTTTACCTTTCACTTGAAAGGGTTTTTCTTGGTTTAAGCAATTAGGAATCTTCTTAATTTCTGTTAATTTAGTTTAAAATAATTTCTAAGTCAATTAGGAATTGTTTTAAGAAGTTTTAGTTTAATTAGAACTAGTCTTATTACTAGTTTCCTAGTTCCATTAGAATTGGTTTTCCTATTCTATCTAGGATACTTGGGGATCAAGGCTAGGGTTTTTTTTCCTAGTTCGAATAGACTTAGGAATAGTTAGTTTAGTCTATAAATAAGGGATTTTTCGTGGCTTTGTATACATAATCAAAACCAGAAAATTTAATACAAGTTTATTGTTTGTTTTGCTTAATTGCTTACAAATTCTTTTGCTAGTTTTCAATTCAAGGAGTTGGTTGAAGATTAGAACATTAAACACTTAGTGTCTAGGAGTAGGCTAAGAGTTTAATCTCAAAATAATTAGCGTCCAGGAGTGGGTTAATTAATTTGGGGATTCGAATCATAAGTTTCAGGAGTGATCTTGTGAGGAGAAATATCGGTTCGTTTTTATTCAATCTTAAAGAAATCCTTCAAGATTGGATCGTTACTTCAAGATTGTGGATTTTCTAAAATCTTGTCTAAACAAGGGGTTAGAATCCACATCAAATTGGTATCAGAGCTTGTGTGATACCACATCAAATTGGTATCAGATTTCAGGGGTTTTTGATCGTTCAACACTTCGTTCATCAAATCGCACTTGTTCTCGGATAACCAGTTTTTCTGTCAACTTCAGAAGGCTCGTTCTCCTTCGTTACAAGGTCTTTTCAGGTGATTCTTTTTTTGATTTTGGGTGAAATTTTGTCTACTTTCTGCCTGTGAAATTTCGGAATTTTTCGAGTTCGTGTGCTATTAAACTGGACTGTTTTCCGCAACTGTGTCAGTTTTGGTCCGATTTAATACTTACTGCTCTTTGTGTGCGATTTTCTTCCAAGTTGTGTTGCGATTTTTGAGGGTTATTCCTGTGTGTTTTGGGGTCTTTTAAGTCTGTTTTTGTCTTATAATTATGGAGGAAGCTTTGAGCAAATCTATGGATGAATTTGCAAAGTTACTTCAAGGTCATAAAAAGAAGAAAAAACATGAAGATGATAACGTAGATTTTGGCTTTGGTAACAAACATATGCTTATGGAGCGACTGAATTTACATGAAGAAATTATTTTTCAAGGTCAACAAGATAGTTTGTTTCATACTCGATGCAAAGTTGTTGATAGAACTTGTAGGGTGATCATTGATAGTGGTTCGTGTACCAATGTAGCGTCTACAGAGATGGTTACTAAACTCCAACTTCCTACAAGAGATCATGAAAAACCATATAAGTTGGGTTGGCTAGATAATTCTATGAGTTTTCATGTAGAACAACAAGCTTTGGTGAATTTCTCCATTCGCAATTACAAGGAAGAGTTATGGTGTGATATTATTCCTATGAGTGCTTGTCACCTTCTTTTAGGGAGACCATGGCAATTTGATCGACATGTTAAACATGATGGTGTGGCCAACACATATTCGGTCAAGGTGGGAAACAAGAGGTTCAAACTTATGCCTTTAACTATTATTCCATGCCGCGTTAAAGTTAAAGAGATGGAGGAAGATTGTCAAAAGGATAAGGAAGAGGAACATGTAGGTGCTAAAGAGCTCGAAGAAAAGGTGAGTGAAACAATTGATGTTCCAATTGTGTGTGACGTTGTTCAAGATCAGATTATTCATAATGATCTACCAATGGTGGTGTCGGAAAAGGTTTTTGATACTATTGAGGAGCCATTCGTGAATCAAGATAATAATTTAATGGTTTCTTTAGAAGTGGTGGATTCATTAGGCATGCATAAAGAGAAGAAATTGTTAGTCATACATGAGAAAAATATCATGAAGCCTAAAGTGTTCTTATGGTCAACTTCGAAGACCAAGGACCAAATTGAGAATTGGTTGTTTCTAAAATATTGCCTTGCTCGTGGTGATGTTGTTACATTGCTTAAAATTGCTAGCGTTGAGGTAATAGTTCTTTTGGCTTGTATTCGTCGAATTTGGATGGTTTCATGGAATTGTTCTCCTTACATGGATTGATGCGAATTTGAGGACAAATTCTTTTGAAGAGGGGGAGAATGATGTGGATCAAGAGGGAAATTCTTTTGAAGAGCCAATCATATTGGTTTTAAGGCCAATAGGGTTTGAGCTTGGAGTAAAGAATCAAGAATGGTTAACATGCGCAGCCATTGAAGAAGAAGTCAAGGACCAGTTGGGTTCCGACGACGGCAGCGGCGGCGACGCGCCGATCTGGGTGCCACGCGCCGGCTCCCTAGCTCCGGCCTGAGTCCAGCTACACGGCGGTGGGGCGCGTGTCGATGATGGCGGCGCGTGAGACGGTGGTTCGGCGGCAGTACGAAAAGAAAGATTTTCCTAACTTAGTTTTTTCTAGAGTTTTTTGCTTGCAAGTTTTTACCTTTCACTTGAAAGGGTTTTTCTTGGTTTAAGCAATTAGGAATCTTCTTAATTTCTGTTAATTTAGTTTAAAATAATTTCTAAGTCAATTAGGAATTGTTTTAAGAAGTTTTAGTTTAATTAGAACTAGTCTTATTACTAGTTTCCTAGTTCCATTAGAATTGGTTTTCCTATTCTATCTAGGATACTTGGGGATCAAGGCTAGGGTTTTTTTTCCTAGTTCGAATAGACTTAGGAATAGTTAGTTTAGTCTATAAATAAGGGATTTTTCGTGGCTTTGTATACATAATCAAAACCAGAAAATTTAATACAAGTTTATTGTTTGTTTTGCTTAATTGCTTACAAATTCTTTTGCTAGTTTTCAATTCAAGGAGTTGGTTGAAGATTAGAACATTAAACACTTAGTGTCTAGGAGTAGGCTAAGAGTTTAATCTCAAAATAATTAGCGTCCAGGAGTGGGTTAATTAATTTGGGGATTCGAATCATAAGTTTCAGGAGTGATCTTGTGAGGAGAAATATCGGTTCGTTTTTATTCAATCTTAAAGAAATCCTTCAAGATTGGATCGTTACTTCAAGATTGTGGATTTTCTAAAATCTTGTCTAAACAAGGGGTTAGAATCCACATCAAATTGGTATCAGAGCTTGTGTGATACCACATCAAATTGGTATCAGATTTCAGGGGTTTTTGATCGTTCAACACTTCGTTCATCAAATCGCACTTGTTCTCGGATAACCAGTTTTTTCTGTCAACTTCAGAAGGCTCGTTCTCCTTCGTTACAAGGTCTTTTCAGGTGATTCTTTTTTTGATTTTGGGTGAAATTTTGTCTACTTTCTGCCTGTGAAATTTCGGAATTTTTCGAGTTCGTGTGCTATTAAACTGGACTGTTTTCCGCAACTGTGTCAGTTTTGGTCCGATTTAATACTTACTGCTCTTTGTGTGCGATTTTCTTCCAAGTTGTGTTGCGATTTTTGAGGGTTATTCCTGTGTGTTTTGGGGTCTTTTAAGTCTGTTTTTGTCTTATAATTATGGAGGAAGCTTTGAGCAAATCTATGGATGAATTTGCAAAGTTACTTCAAGGTCATAAAAAGAAGAAAAAACATGAAGATGATAACGTAGATTTTGGCTTTGGTAACAAACATATGCTTATGGAGCGACTGAATTTACATGAAGAAATTATTTTTTCAAGGTCAACAAGATAGTTTGTTACATACTCGATGCAAAGTTGTTGATAGAACTTGTAGGGTGATCATTGATAGTGGTTCGT
This sequence comes from Chenopodium quinoa, assembly GCF_001683475.1. Classification (NCBI taxonomy): domain Eukaryota; kingdom Viridiplantae; phylum Streptophyta; class Magnoliopsida; order Caryophyllales; family Amaranthaceae; genus Chenopodium; species Chenopodium quinoa. The sequence goes on from NW_018742462.1 coordinate 51,823, forward strand.
GTACCAATGTAGCGTCTACAGAGATGGTTACTAAACTCCAACTTCCTACAAGAGATCATGAAAAACCATATAAGTTGGGTTGGCTAGATAATTCTATGAGTTTTCATGTAGAACAACAAGCTTTGGTGAATTTCTCCATTCGCAATTACAAGGAAGAGTTATGGTGTGATATTATTCCTATGAGTGCTTGTCACCTTCTTTTTAGGGAGACCATGGCAATTTGATCGACATGTTAAACATGATGGTGTGGCCAACACATATTCGGTCAAGGTGGGAAACAAGAGGTTCAAACTTATGCCTTTAACTATTATTCCATGCCGCGTTAAAGTTAAAGAGATGGAGGAAGATTGTCAAAAGGATAAGGAAGAGGAACATGTAGGTGCTAAAGAGCTCGAAGAAAAGGTGAGTGAAACAATTGATGTTCCAATTGTGTGTGTGACGTTGTTCAAGATCAGATTATTCATAATGATCTACCAATGGTGGGTGTCGGAAAAGGTTTTTGATACTATTGAGGAGCCATTCGTGAATCAAGATAATAATTTAATGGTTTCTTTAGAAGTGGTGGATTCATTAGGCATGCATAAAGAGAAGAAATTGTTAGTCATACATGAGAAAAATATCATGAAGCCTAAAGTGTTCTTATGGTCAACTTCGAAGACCAAGGACCAAATTGAGAATTGGTTGTTTCTAAAATATTGCCTTGCTCGTGGTGATGTTGTTACATTGCTTAAAAATTGCTAGCGTTGAGGTAATAGTTCTTTTGGCTTGTATTCGTCGAATTTGGATGGTTTCATGGAATTGTTCTCCTTACATGGATGATGCGAATTTGAGGACAAATTCTTTTGAAGAGGGGGAGAATGATGTGGATCAAGAGGGAAATTCTTTTGAAGAGCCAATCATATTGGTTTTAAGGCCAATAGGGTTTGAGCTTGGAGTAAAGAATCAAGAATGGTTAACATGCGCAGCCATTGAAGAAGAAGTCAAGGACCAGTTGGGTTCCGACGACGCAGCGGCGGCGACGCGCCGATCTGGGTGCCACGCGCCGGCTCCCTAGCTCCGGCCTGAGTCCAGCTACACGCGGTGGGGCGCGTGTCGATGATGGCGGCGCGTGAGACGGTGGTTCGGCGGCAGTACGAAAAGAAAGATTTTCCTAACTTAGTTTTTTCTAGAGTTTTTGCTTGCAAGTTTTTACCTTTCACTTGAAAGGGTTTTTCTTGGTTTAAGCAATTAGGAATCTTCTTAATTTCTGTTAATTTAGTTTAAAATAATTTCTAAGTCAATTAGGAATTGTTTTAAGAAGTTTTAGTTTAATTAGAACTAGTCTTATTACTAGTTTCCTAGTTCCATTAGAATTGGTTTTTCCTATTCTATCTAGGATACTTGGGGATCAAGGCTAGGGTTTTTTTTTCCTAGTTCGAATAGACTTAGGAATAGTTAGTTTAGTCTATAAATAAGGGATTTTTCGTGGCTTTGTATACATAATTCAAAACCAGAAATTTAATACAAGTTTATTGTTTGTTTTGCTTAATTGCTTACAAATTCTTTTGCTAGTTTTCAATTCAAGGAGTTGTTTTGATAATTAGAACGTTCAATTCTTAGTTCTAGGAGTAGTCTAAGAGTTTTCTCAAAAATAATTAGTTCCAGGAGTGGGTTAATTAATTTGGGATTGAATTCGTTTCAGGAGTGGTTTTTCAAAGAAATATCGGTTCGTTTTTATTCAATTTTAAAGAAATTCAAGATTGGTGTTACTTGATTGTGATTTTTTTCTTGTTAAACAAGGGGTTAAATCCACATCAAATTGGTATCAGAGCTTGTGTGATACCACATCAAATTGGTATCAGATTTCAGGGGTTTTGATCGTTCAACATTCGTTCATCAAATCGCACTTGTTCTCGGATAACCAGTTTTTCTGTCAACTTCAGAAGGCTCGTTCTCCTTCGTTACAAGGTCTTTTCAGGTGATTCTTTTTTTGATTTTGGGTGAAATTTTGTCTACTTTCTGCCTGTGAAATTTCGGAATTTTTCGAGTTCGTTGCTATTAAACTGGACTGTTTTCCGCAACTGTGTCAGTTTTGGTCCGATTTAATACTTACTGCTCTTTGTGTGCGATTTTCTTCCAAGTTGTGTTGCGATTTTTGAGGGTTATTCCTGTGTGTTTTGGGGTCTTTTAAGTCTGTTTTTGTCTTATAATTATGGAGGAAGGAGCAAATCTATGGATGAATTTGCAAAGTTACTTCAAGGTCATAAAAAGAAGAAAAAACATGAAGATGATAACGTAGATTTTGGCTTTGGTAACAAACATATGCTTATGGAGCGACTGAATTTACATGAAGAAATTATTTTTCAAGGTCAACAAGATAGTTTGTTTCATACTCGATGCAAAGTTGTTGATAGAACTTGTAGGGTGATCATTGATAGTGGTTCGTGTACCAATGTAGCGTCTACAGAGATGGTTACTAAACTCCAACTTCCTACAAGAGATCATGAAAAACCATATAAGTTGGGTTGGCTAGATAATTCTATGGGTTTTCATGTAGAACAACAAGCTTTGGTGAATTTCTCCATTGGCAATTACAAGGAAGAATTATGGTGCGATGTGATTCCTATGAGTGCTTGTCACGTTCTTTTAGGAAGACCATGGCAATTTGATCGACATGTTAAACATGATGGTGTGGCCAACACATATTCGGTCAAGGTGGGAAACAAGAGGTTCAAACTTATCCTTTAACTATTATTCCATGCCGCGTTAAAGTTAAAGAGATGGAGGAAGATTGTCAAAAGGATAAGGAAGAGGAACATGTAGGTGCTAAAGAGCTCGAAGAAAAGGTGAGTGAAACAATTGATGTTCCAATTGTGTGTGACGTTGTTCAAGATCAGATTATTCATAATGATCTACCAATGGTGGTGTCGGAAAAGGTTTTTGATACTATTGAGGAGCCATTCGTGAATCAAGATAATAATTTAATGGTTTCTTTAGAAGTGGTGGATTCATTAGGCATGCATAAAGAGAAGAAATTGTTAGTCATACATGAGAAAAATATCATGAAGCCTAAAGTGTTCTTATGGTCAACTTCGAAGACCAAGGACCAAATTGAGAATTGGTTGTTTCTAAAATATTGCCTTGCTCGTGGTGATGTTGTTACATTGCTTAAAATTGCTAGCGTTGAGGTAATAGTTCTTTTGGCTTGTATTCGTCGAATTTGGATGGTTTCATGGAATTGTTCTCCTTACATGGATGATGCGAATTTGAGGACAAATTCTTTTGAAGAGGGGGGAGAATGATGTGGATCAAGAGGGAAATTCTTTTGAAGAGCCAATCATATTGGTTTTAAGGCCAATAGGGTTTGAGCTTGGAGTAAAGAATCAAGAATGGTTAACATGCGCAGCCATTGAAGAAGAAGTCAAGGTCCAGTTGGGTTCCGACGACGGCAGCGGCGGCGACGCGCCGATCTGGGTGCCACGCGCCGGCTCCCTAGCTCCGGCCTGAGTCCAGCTACACGGCGGTGGGGCGCGTGTCGATGATGGCGGCGCGTGAGGTGGTGGTTCGGCGGCAGTACGAAAAGAAAGATTTTCCTAACTTAGTTTTTTCTAGAGTTTTTGCTTGCAAGTTTTTACCTTTCACTTGAAAGGGTTTTTCTTGGTTTAAGCAATTAGGAATCTTCTTAATTTCTGTTAATTTAGTTTAAAATAATTTCTAAGTCAATTAGGAATTGTTTTAAGAAGTTTTAGTTAATTAGAACTAGTCTTATTACTAGTTTCCTAGTTCCATTAGAATTGGTTTTCCTATTCTATCTAGGATACTTGGGGATCAAGGCTAGGGTTTTTTTTCCTAGTTCGAATAGACTTAGGAATAGTTAGTTTTAGTCTATAAATAAGGGATTTTTCGTGGCTTTGTATACATTCAAAACCAGAAAATTCAATACAAGTTTATTGTTTGTTTTGCTTAATTGCTTACAAATTCTTTTGCTAGTTTTCAATTCAAGGAGTTGTTTTGAAATTAGAACGTTCTTAGTTCTAGGAGTAGTCTAAGTTTTCATCAAATACTTAGTTCCAGGAGTGGGTTAATTAATTTTCGAATCGTTTCAGGAGTGTCTTTAAGTATCGGTTCGTTTTTTATTCTTCTTAAAGAAATTCGAAGATTGTGTTACTTGTGTGATTTTAATTCTTTTAAAAAGGGTTAAATCCACATCAAATTGGTATCAGAGCTTGTGTGATACCACATCAAATTGGTATCAGATTTCAGGGGTTTTGATCGTTCAACAATTCGTTCATCAAATCGCACTTGTTCTCGGATAACCAGTTTTTCTGTCAACTTCAGAAGGCTCGTTCTCCTTCGTTACAAGGTCTTTTCAGGTGATTCTTTTTTTGATTTTGGGTGAAATTTTGTCTACTTTCTGCCTGTGAAATTTCGGAATTTTTCGAGTTCGTTTGCTATTAAACTGGACTGTTTTCCGCAACTGTGTCAGTTTTGGTCCGATTAATACTTACTGCTCTTTGTGTGCGATTTTCTTCCAAGTTGTGTTGCGATTTTTGAGGGTTATTCCTGTGTGTTTTGGGGTCTTTTAAGTCTGTTTTTTCTTATAATTATGGAGGAAGGATCCGAAAATCTATGGATGAATTTGCAAAGTTACTTCAAGGTCATAAAAAGAAGAAAAAACATGAAGATGATAACGTAGATTTTGGCTTTGGTAACAAACATATGCTTATGGAGCGACTGAATTTACATGAAGAAATTATTTTTCAAGGTCAACAAGATAGTTTGTTTCATACTCGATGCAAAGTTGTTGATAGAACTTGTAGGGTGATCATTGATAGTGGTTCGTGTACCAATGTAGCGTCTACAGAGATGGTTACTAAACTCCAACTTCCTACAAGAGATCATGAAAACCATATAAGTTGGGTTGGCTAGATAATTCTATGGGTTTTCATGTAGAACAACAAGCTTTGGTGAATTTCTCCATTGGCAATTACAAGGAAGAATTATGGTGCGATGTGATTCCTATGAGTGCTTGTCACGTTCTTTTAGGGAAGACCATGGCAATTTGATCGACATGTTAAACATGATGGTGTGGCCAACACATATTCGGTCAAGGTGGGAAACAAGAGGTTCAAACTTATTCCTTTAACTATTATTCCATGCCGCGTTAAAGTTAAAGAGATGGAGGAAGATTGTCAAAAGGATAAGGAAGAGGAACATGTAGGTGCTAAAGAGCTCGAAGAAAAGGTGAGTGAAACAATTGATGTTCCAATTGTGTGTGACGTTGTTCAAGATCAGATTATTCATAATGATCTACCAATGGTGGTGTCGGAAAAGGTTTTTGATACTATTGAGGAGCCATTCGTGAATCAAGATAATAATTTAATGGTTTCTTTAGAAGTGGTGGATTCATTAGGCATGCATAAAGAGAAGAAATTGTTAGTCATACATGAGAAAAATATCATGAAGCCTAAAGTGTTCTTATGGTCAACTTCGAAGACCAAGGACCAAATTGAGAATTGGTTGTTTCTAAAATATTGCCTTGCTCGTGGTGATGTTGTTACATTGCTTAAAATTGCTAGCGTTGAGGTAATAGTTCTTTTGGCTTGTATTCGTCGAATTTGGATGGTTTCATGGAATTGTTCTCCTTACATGGATGATGCGAATTTGAGGACAAATTCTTTTGAAGAGGGAGAATGATGTGGATCAAGAGGGAAATTCTTTTGAAGAGCCAATCATATTGGTTTTAAGGCCAATAGGGTTTGAGCTTGGAGTAAAGAATCAAGAATGGTTAACATGCGCAGCCATTGAAGAAGAAGTCAAGGTCCAGTTGGGTTCCGACGACGGCAGCGGCGGCGACGCGCCGATCTGGGTGCCACGCGCCGGCTCCCTAGCTCCGGCCTGAGTCCAGCTACACGGCGGTGGGGCGCGTGTCGATGATGGCGGCGCGTGAGTGGTGGTTCGGCGGCAGTACGAAAAGAAAGATTTTCCTAACTTAGTTTTTTCTAGAGTTTTTGCTTGCAAGTTTTTACCTTTCACTTGAAAGGGTTTTTCTTGGTTTAAGCAATTAGGAATCTTCTTAATTTCTGTTAATTTAGTTTAAAATAATTTCTAAGTCAATTAGGAATTGTTTTAAGAAGTTTTAGTTTAATTAGAACTAGTCTTATTACTAGTTTCCTAGTTCCATTAGAATTGGTTTTCCTATTCTATCTAGGATACTTGGGGATCAAGGCTAGGGTTTTTTCCTAGTTCGAATAGACTTAGGAATAGTTAGTTTTAGTCTATAAATAATGGATTTTTCGTGGCTTTTTATACATTCAAAACCAGAAAATTCAATACAAGTTTATTGTTTGTTTTGCTTAATTGCTTACAAATTCTTTTGC
>NW_018742463.1:0-24849 GCF_001683475.1 Chenopodium quinoa
ATTCAATTAGCTTTGTTTGAATGTGTTTGACTTTCATTTGATTCAAAAAGCTTTGTTTGAATGTGTTTAACTTTCATTGGATTCAATTAGCTTTGTTTGAATGTGTTAACCTTTCATTTGATTCAATTAGCTTTGTAGAATGCATTCGACTTTTGTTTGATTCAATTAGCTTTTTGAATGCATTTGACTTTAATTTGACTCAAAACTTGGTTTGAATGTGTTTGTCTTTCATTTGATTCAATTAGGTTTGTTGAATGTGTTTGACTTTTATTTGATTCAATTAGCTTTGTTTTAATGTGTTTGACTTTCATTTGATTCAATTAGCTTTGTAGAATGCATTTGACAATCATTTGATTCAATTAGCTTTGTTAAATGCATTAGACTTTAATTTGATTCAAAAAGCTTTGTTTGAATGTGTTTTACTTTCATTTGATTCAATTAGCTTTGTTCGAATGTGTTTGACTTTTTATTTGATTCAATTAGCTTTGTTGAATGCATTAGACTTTAATTTGATTTAAAAAGCTTTATTTGAATGTGTTTGACTTTCATTGGATTCAATTAGCTTTGTTTGAATGTGTTTGACTTTCATTTGATTCAAAAAGCTTTGTTTGAATGTGTTTAACTTTCATTGGATTCAATTAGCTTTGTTTGAATGTGTTAACCTTTCATTTGATTCAATTAGCTTTGTAGAATGCATTCGACTTTTGTTTGATTCAATTAGCTTTTGAATGCATTTGACTTTAATTTGACTTAAAAACTTGGTTTGTAATGTGTTTGTCTTTCATTTGATTCAATTAGGTTTGTTTGAATGTGTTTGACTTTCATTTGATTCAATTAGCTTTGTTTGATGTGTTTGACTTTCATTTGATTCAATTAGCTTTGTAGAATGCATTTAACCCTCATTTTATTCAATAGCTTTGTTGAATGTGTTAGACTTCAATAAATTCTAAAAGCTTTTTTTTGAATAAGTTTGACTTCCATTTAATTTAATTAGCTTTGTTTGAATGTGTTGTACTTTCATTTGATTCAATTAGCTTTGTAGACTGCATTTGACTTTCATTTGATTTAAAAAGCTTTATTTGAATGTGTTTGACTTTCATTGGATTCAATTAGCTTTGTTTGAATGTGTTTCACTTTCATTTGATTCAAAAGCTTTGTTTGAATGTGTTTAACTTTTATTGGATTCAATTAGCTTTGTTTGAATGTGTTAACTTTCATTTGATTCAATTTAGCTTTGTAGAATGCATTCGACTTTCGTTTGATTCAATTAGCTTTGTTGAATGCATTTGACTTTAATTTGACTCAAAAACTTGGTTTGAATGTGTTTGTCTTTCATTTGATTCAATTAGGTTTGTTTGAATGTGTTTGACTTTCATTTGATTGAATTAGCTTTGTTTTAATGTTTTTGACTTTCATTTGATTCAATTAGCTTTGTAGAATGCATTTGACAATCATTTGATTCAATTAGCTTTGTTAAATGCATTAGACTTTAATTTGATTCAAAAAGCTTTGTTTGAATGTGTTTTACTTTCATTTGATTCAATTAGCTTTGTTTCGAATGTGTTTGACTTTTATTTGATTCAATTAGCTTTGTTGAATGCATTAGACTTTAATTTGATTTAAAAAGCTTTATTTGAATGTGTTTGACTTTCATTGGATTCAATTAGCTTTGTTTGAATGTGTTTGACTTTCATTTGATTCAAAAGCTTTGTTTGAATGTGTTTAACTTTCATTGGATTCAATTAGCTTTGTTTGAATGTGTTAACCTTTCATTTGATTCAATTAGCTTTGTAGAATGCATTCGACTTTTGTTTGATTCAATTAGCTTTGTTGAATGCATTTGACTTTAATTTGACTCAAAAACTTGGTTTGAATGTGTTTGTCTTTCATTTGATTCAATTAGGTTTGTTTGAATGTGTTTGACTTTCATTTGATTTAATTAGCTTTGTTTTGATGTGTTCGACTTTCATTTGATTCAATTAGCTTTGTAGAATGCATTTTCATTTGATTCAATTAGCTTTGTTGAATGTATTAGACTACAATAAAATTCTAAAAGCTTTTTTTGAATAAGTTTGACTTCCATTTAATTTAATTAGCTTTGTTTGAATGTGTTTGACTTTCATTTGATTCAATTAGCTTTGTAGACTGCATTTGACTTTCATTTGATTTCAAAAGCTTTATTTGAATGTGTTTGACTTTCATTGGATTCAATTAGCTTTGTTTCAATGTGTTTGACTTTCATTTGATTCAAAAAGCTTTGTTTGAATGTGTTTAACTTTTATTGGATACAATTAGCTTTGTTTGAATGTGTTAACCTTTCATTTGATTCAATTAGCTTTGTAGAATGCATTCGACTTTTGTTTGATTCAATTAGCTTTGTTGAATGCATTTGACTTTAATTTGACTCAAAAACTTTGTTTGAATGTGTTTGTCTTTCATTTGATTCAATTAGGTTTGTTGGAATGTGTTTTGACTTTCATTTGTTTCAATTACCTTTGTTTTAATGTGTTTGACTTTCATTTGATTCAATTAGCTTTGTAGAATGCATTTGACAATCCTTTGATTCAATTAGCTTTGTTAAATGCATTAGACTTTAATTAAATTCAAAAAGCTTTGTTTGAATGTGTTTTACTTTCATTTGATTCAATTAGCTTTGTTTGAATGTGTTTGACTTTCATTTGATTCAATTAGCTTTGTTGAATGCATTAGACTTTAATTTGATTTAAAAAGCTTTATTTGAATGTGTTTGACTTTTATTGGATTCAATTACCTTTGTTTGAATGTGTTTGACTTTCATTTGATTCTATTAGCTTTGTTTGAATCTGCTTGACTTTCATTTGATTCAATTAGGTTTGTTGAATACATTAGACTTTCATTGGATTCAATTAGCTTTGTTTGAATGTGTTTCACTTTCAATTGATTCATGTATTTTTGTAGAATGCATTTGACATTTATTTTATTTAAAAACCTTTGTTTGAATGGGTTTGAAATTTAATTTGATTTAATTAGCTTTGATTGAATGTGTTTGACTTAAATTTGATTCATATGTCTTGTTGAATGTGTTTGACTTTCATTTGATTCAATTAGCTTTGTGAATGCATTAGACTTTAATTTGATTTAAAAAGCTTTATTTGAATGTGTTTGACTTTCATTGGATTCAATTAGCTTTGTTTGAATGTGTTTGACTTTCATTTGATTCAAAAGCTTTGTTTGAATGTGTTTAACTTTCATTGGATTCAATTAGCTTTGTTTGAATGTGTTAACCTTTCATTTGATTCAATTAGCTTTGTAGAATGCATTCGACTTTTGTTTGATTCAATTAGCTTTGTTGAATGCATTTGACTTTAATTTGACTCAAAAACTTGGTTTGAATGTGTTTGTCTTTCATTTGATTCAATTAGGTTTGTTTGAATGTGTTTGACTTTTATTTGATTCAATTAGCTTTGTTTTAATGTGTTGACTTTCATTTGATTCAATTAGCTTTGTAGAATGCATTTGACAATCATTTGATTCAATTAGCTTTGTTAAATGCATTAGACTTTAATTTGATTCAAAAAGCTTTGTTTGAATGTGTTTTACTTTCATTTGATTCAATTAGCTTTGTTCGAATGTGTTTGACTTTTTATTTGATTCAATTAGCTTTGTTGAATGCATTAGACTTTAATTTGATTTAAAAAGCTTTATTTGAATGTGTTTGACTTTCATTTGATTTAATTAGCTTTTTTTAATGTGTTTGACTTTCATTTGATTCTATTAGCTTTGTTTGAATCTGTTTGACTTTCATTTGACTCAATTAGGTTTGTTGAATACATTAGACTTTCATTGAATTCAATTAGCTTTGTTTGAATGTGTTTCACTTTCAATTGATTCATGTATTTTTTGTAGAATGCATTTGACATTTATTTTATTCTAAAACCTTTGTTTGAATGGGTTTGAATTTAATTTGATTTAATTAGCTTTGATTGAATGGGTTTGACTTAAATTTGATTCATATGTCTTGTTTGAATGTGTTTGACTTTCATTTGATTCAATTAGCTTTGTTGAATGCATTAGACTTTAATTTGATTTAAAAAGCTTTATTTGAATGTGTTTGACTTTCATTGGATTCAATTAGCTTTGTTTGAATGTGTTTGACTTTCATTTGATTCAAAAAGCTTTTGTTTGAATGTGTTTAACTTTCATTGGATTCAATTAGCTTTGTTTGAATGTGTTAACCTTTCATTTGATTCAATTAGCTTTGTAGAATGCATTCGACTTTTGTTTGATTCAATTAGCTTTGTTGAATGCATTTGACTTTAATTTGACTCAAAAACTTGGTTTTATGTGTTTGTCTTTCATTTGATTCAATTAGGTTTGTTTGAATGTGTTTGACTTTCATTTGATTCAATTAGCTTTGTTTTGATGTGTTTGACTTTCATTTGATTCAATAGCTTTGTAGAATGCATTTAACCCTCATTTTATTCAATTAGCTTTGTTGAATGTATTAGACTTCAATAAAATTCTAAAAGCTTTTTTTGAATAAGTTTGACTTCCATTTAATTTAATTAGCTTTGTTTGAATGTGTTTGACTTTCATTTGATTCAATTAGCTTTGTAGACTGCATTTGACTTTCATTTAATTTAAAAAGCTTTTATTTGAATGTGTTTGACTTTCATTGGATTCAATTAGCTTTGTTTCAATGTGTTTGACTTTCATTTGATTCAAAAAGCTTTGTTTGAATGTGTTTAACTTTTATTGGATTCAATTAGCTTTGTTTGAATGTGTTAACCTTTCATTTGATTCACTTAGCTTTGTAGAATGCATTCGACTTTTGTTTGATTCAATTAGCTTTGTTGAATGTATTTGACTTTAATTTGACTCAAAAACCTTGTTTGAATGTGTTTGTCTTTCATTTGATTCAATTAGGTTTGTTTGAATGTGTTTGACTTTCGTTTGATTCAATTAGCTTTGTTTTAATGTGTTTGACTTTCATTTGTTTCAATGACCTTTGTTTTAATGTGTTTGACTTTCATTTGATTCAATTAGCTTTGTAGAATGCATTTGACAATCCTTTGATTCAATTAGCTTTGTTAAATGCATTAGACTTTAATTTAATTCAAAAAGCTTTGTTTGAATGTGTTTTACTTTCATTTGATTCAATTAGCTTTGTTTGAATGTGTTTGACTTTCATTTGATTCAATTAGCTTTGTTGAATGCATTAGACTTTAATTTGATTTAAAAAGCTTTATTTGAATGTGTTTGACTTTTATTGGATTCAATTACCTTTGTTTGAATGTGTTTGACTTTCATTTGATTCTATTAGCTTTGTTTGAATCTGCTTGACTTTCATTTGATTCAATTAGGTTTGTTGAATACATTAGACTTTCATTGGATTCAATTAGCTTTGTTTGAATGTGTTTCACTTTCAATTGATTCATGTATTTTTGTAGAATGCATTTGACATTTATTTTATTCAAAAACCTTTGTTTGAATGGGTTTGAATTTTAATTTGATTTAATTAGCTTTGATTGAATGTGTTTGACTTAAATTTGATTCATATGTCTTGTTTGAATGTGTTTGACTTTCATTTGATTCAATTAGCTTTGTTGAATACATTAGACTTTAATTTGATTTAAAAAGCTTTATTTGAATGTGTTTGACTTTCATTGGATTCAATTAGCTTTGTTTGAATGTTTTTGACTTTCATTTGATTCAAAAAGCTTTGTTTGAATGTGTTTAAACTTTCATTGAATTCAATTAGCTTTGTTTGAATGTGTTAACCTTTCATTTGATTCAATTAGCTTTGTAGAATGCATTCGACTTTTGTTTGATTCAATTAGCTTTGTTGAATGCATTTGACTTTAATTTGACTCAAAAACTTGGTTTGAATGTGTTTGTCTTTCATTTGATTCAATTAGGTTTGTTTGAATGTGTTTGACTTTTATTTGATTCAATTAGCTTTGTTTTAATGTGTTTGACTTTCATTTGATTCAATTAGCTTTGTAGAATGCATTTGACAATCATTTAATTCAATTAGCTTTGTTAAATGCATTAGACTTTAATTTGATTCAAAAAGCTTTGTTTGAATGTGTTTTACTTTCATTTGATTCAATTAGCTTTGTTCGAATGTGTTTGACTTTTTATTTGATTCAATTAGCTTTGTTGAATGCATTAGACTTTAATTTGATTTAAAAGCTTTATTTGAATGTGTTTGACTTTCATTGGATTCAATTAGCTTTTTTGAATGTGTTTGACTTTCATTTGATTCTATTAGCTTTGTTTGAATCTGTTTGACTTTCATTTGATTCAATTAGGTTTGTTGAATACGTTAGACTTTCATTGAATTCAATTAGCTTTGTTTGAATGTGTTTCACTTTCAATTGATTCATGTATTTTTGTAGAATGCATTTGACATTTATTTTATTCAAAAGCCTTTGTTTGAATGGGTTTGAATTTAATTTGATTTAATTAGCTTTGATTGAATGGGTTTGACTTAAATTTGATTCATATGTCTTGTTTGAATGCGTTTGACTTTCATTTGATTCAATTAGCTTTGTTGAATGCATTAGACTTTAATTTGATTTAAAAAGCTTTATTTGAATGTGTTTGACTTTCATTGGATTCAATTAGCTTTGTTTGAATGTGTTTGACTTTCATTTGATTCAAAAAGCTTTGTTTGAATGTGTTTAACTTTCATTGGATTCAATTAGCTTTGTTTGAATGTGTTAACCTTTCATTTGATTCAATTAGCTTTGTAGAATGCATTCGACTTTTGTTTGATTCAATTAGCTTTGTTGAATGCATTTGACTTTAATTTGACTCAAAAACTTGGTTTGAATGTGTTTGTCTTTCATTTGATTCAATAAGGTTTGTTTGAATGTGTTTGACTTTCATTTGATTGAATTAGCTTTGTTTTAATGTGTTTGACTTTCATTTGATTCAATTAGCTTTGTAGAATGCATTTGACAATCATTTGATTCAATTAGCTTTGTTAAATGCATTAGACTTTAATTTGATTCAAAAAGCTTTGTTTGAATGTGTTTTACTTTCATTTGATTCAATTAGCTTTGTTCGAATGTGTTTGACTTTTTATTTGATTCAATTAGCTTTGTTGAATGCATTAGACTTTAATTTGATTTAAAAAGCTTTATTTGAATGTGTTTGACTTTCATTGGATTCAATTAGCTTTGTTTGAATGTGTTTGACTTTCATTTGATTCAAAAAGCTTTGTTTGAATGTGTTTAACTTTCATTGGATTCAATTAGCTTTGTTTGAATGTGTTAACCTTTCATTTGATTCAATTAGCTTTGTAGAATGCATTCGACTTTTGTTTGATTCAATTAGCTTTGTTGAATGCATTTGACTTTAATTTGACTCAAACACTTGGTTTGAATGTGTTTGTCTTTCATTTGATTCAATTAGGTTTGTTTGAATGTGTTTGACTTTCATTTGATTTAATTAGCTTTGTTTTGATGTGTTTGACTTTCATTTTATTCAATTAGCTTTGTAGAATGCATTTAACCCTCATTTGATTCAATTAGCTTTGTTGAATGTATTAGACTACAATAAAATTCTAAAAGCTTTTTTTGAATAAGTTTGACTTCCATTTAATTTAATTAGCTTTGTTTGAATGTGTTTGACTTTCATTTGATTCAATTAGCTTTGTAGACTGCATTTGACTTTCATTTGATTTAAAAAGCTTTATTTGAATGTGTTTGACTTTCATTGGATTCAATAAGCTTTGTTTCAATGTGTTTGACTTTCATTTGATTCAAAAAGCTTTGTTTGAATGTGTTTAACTTTTATTGGATTCAATTAGCTTTGTTTGAATGTGTTAACCTTTCATTTGATTCAATTAGCTTTGTAGAATGCATTCGACTTTTGTTTGATTCAATTAGCTTTGTTGAATGCATTTGACTTTAATTTGACTCAAAAACTTGGTTTGAATGTGTTTGTCTTTCATTTGATTCAATTAGGTTTGTTTGAATGTGTTTGACTTTCATTTGATTTAATTAGCTTTGTTTTAATGTGTTTGACTTTCATTTGATTCAATTAGCTTTGTAGAATGCATTTGACAATCCTTTGATTCAATTAGCTTTGTTAAATGCATTAGACTTTAATTTAATTCAAAAAGCTTTGTTTGAATGTGTTTTACTTTCATTTGATTCAATTAGCTTTGTTTGAATGTGTTTGACTTTCATTTGATTCAATTAGCTTTGTTGAATGCATTAGACTTTAATTTGATTTAAAAAGCTTTATTTGAATGTGTTTGACTTTTATTTGATTCAATTACCTTTGTTTGAATGTGTTTGACTTTCATTTGATTCTATTAGCTTTGTTTGAATCTGCTTGACTTTCATTTGATTCAATTAGGTTTGTTGAATACATTAGACTTTCATTGGATTCAATTAGCTTTGTTTGAATGTGTTTCACTTTCAATTGATTCATGTATTTTTGTAGAATGCATTTGACATTTATTTTATTCAAAAACCTTTGTTTGAATGGGTTTGAATTTAATTTGATTTAATTAGCTTTGATTGAATGTGTTTGACTTAAATTTGATTCATATGTCTTGTTTGAATGTGTTTGACTTTCATTTGATTCAATTAGCTTTGTTTAATGCATTAGACTTTAATTTGATTTAAAAAGCTTTATTTGAATGTGTTTGACTTTCATTGGATTCAATTAGCTTTGTTTGAATGTGTTTGACTTTCATTTGATTCAAAAAGCTTTGTTTGAATGTGTTTAACTTTCATTGGATTCAATTAGCTTTGTTTGAATGTGTTAACCTTTCATTTGATTCAATTAGCTTTGTAGAATGCATTCGACTTTTGTTTGATTCAATTAGCTTTGTTGAATGCATTTGACTTTAATTTGACTCAAACACTTGGTTTGAATGTGTTTGTCTTTCATTTGATTCAATTAGGTTTGTTTGAATGTGTTTGACTTTCATTTGATTTAATTAGCTTTGTTTTGATGTGTTTGACTTTCATTTTATTCAATTAGCTTTGTAGAATGCATTTAACCCTCATTTGATTCAATTAGCTTTGTTGAATGTATTAGACTACAATAAAATTCTAAAAGCTTTTTTTTGAATAAGTTTGACTTCCATTTAATTTAATTAGCTTTGTTTGAATGTGTTTGACTTTCATTTGATTCAATTAGCTTTGTAGACTGCATTTGACTTTCATTTGATTTAAAAAGCTTTATTTGAATGTGTTTGACTTTCATTGGATTCAATAAGCTTTGTTTCAATGTGTTTGACTTTCATTTGATTCAAAAAGCTTTGTTTGAATGTGTTTAACTTTTATTGGATTCAATTAGCTTTGTTTGAATGTGTTAACCTTTCATTTGATTCAATTAGCTTTGTAGAATGCATTCGACTTTTGTTTGATTCAATTAGCTTTGTTGAATGCATTTGACTTTAATTTGACTCAAAAACTTGGTTTGAATGTGTTTGTCTTTCATTTGATTCAATTAGGTTTGTTTGAATGTGTTTGACTTTCATTTGATTTAATTAGCTTTGTTTTAATGTGTTTGACTTTCATTTGATTCAATTAGCTTTGTAGAATGCATTTGACAATCCTTTGATTCAATTAGCTTTGTTAAATGCATTAGACTTTAATTTAATTCAAAAAGCTTTGTTTGAATGTGTTTTACTTTCATTTGATTCAATTAGCTTTGTTTGAATGTGTTTGACTTTCATTTGATTCAATTAGCTTTGTTGAATGCATTAGACTTTAATTTGATTTAAAAAGCTTTATTTGAATGTGTTTGACTTTTATTTGATTCAATTACCTTTGTTTGAATGTGTTTGACTTTCATTTGATTCTATTAGCTTTGTTTGAATCTGCTTGACTTTCATTTGATTCAATTAGGTTTGTTGAATACATTAGACTTTCATTGGATTCAATTAGCTTTGTTTGAATGTGTTTCACTTTCAATTGATTCATGTATTTTTGTAGAATGCATTTGACATTTATTTTATTCAAAAACCTTTGTTTGAATGGGTTTGAATTTAATTTGATTTAATTAGCTTTGATTGAATGTGTTTGACTTAAATTTGATTCATATGTCTTGTTTGAATGTGTTTGACTTTCATTTGATTCAATTAGCTTTGTTTAATGCATTAGACTTTAATTTGATTTAAAAAGCTTTATTTGAATGTGTTTGACTTTCGTTGGATTCAATTAGCTTTGTTTGAATGTGTTTGACTTTCATTTGATTCAAAAAGCTTTGTTTGAATGTGTTTAACTTTCATTGGATTCAATTAGCTTTGTTTGAATGTGTTAACCTTTCATTTGATTCAATTAGCTTTGTAGAATGCATTCGACTTTTGTTTGATTCAATTAGCTTTGTTGAATGCATTTGACTTTAATTTGACTCAAAAACTTGGTTTGAATGTGTTTGTCTTTCATTTGATTCAATAAGGTTTGTTTGAATGTGTTTGACTTTCATTTGATTGAATTAGCTTTGTTTTAATGTGTTTGACTTTCATTTGATTCAATTAGCTTTGTAGAATGCATTTGACAATCATTTGATTCAATTAGCTTTGTTAAATGCATTAGACTTTAATTTGATTCAAAAAGCTTTGTTTGAATGTGTTTTACTTTCATTTGATTCAATTAGCTTTGTTCGAATGTGTTTGACTTTTTATTTGATTCAATTAGCTTTGTTGAATGCATTAGACTTTAATTTGATTTAAAAAGCTTTATTTGAATGTGTTTGACTTTCATTGGATTCAATTAGCTTTGTTTGAATGTGTTTGACTTTCATTTGATTCAAAAAGCTTTGTTTGAATGTGTTTAACTTTCATTGGATTCAATTAACTTTGTTTGAATGTGTTAACCTTTCATTTGATTCAATTAGCTTTGTAGAATGCATTCGACTTTTGTTTGATTCAATTAGCTTTGTTGAATGCATTTGACTTTAATTTGACTCAAACACTTGGTTTGAATGTGTTTGTCTTTCATTTGATTCAATTAGGTTTGTTTGAATGTGTTTGACTTTCATTTGATTTAATTAGCTTTGTTTTGATGTGTTTGACTTTCATTTTATTCAATTAGCTTTGTAGAATGCATTTAACCCTCATTTGATTCAATTAGCTTTGTTGAATGTATTAGACTACAATAAAATTCTAAAAGCTTTTTTTGAATAAGTTTGACTTCCATTTAATTTAATTAGCTTTGTTTGAATGTGTTTGACTTTCATTTGATTCAATTAGCTTTGTAGACTGCATTTGACTTTCATTTGATTTAAAAAGCTTTATTTGAATGTGTTTGACTTTCATTGGATTCAATAAGCTTTGTTTCAATGTGTTTGACTTTCATTTGATTCAAAAAGCTTTGTTTGAATGTGTTTAACTTTTATTGGATTCAATTAGCTTTGTTTGAATGTGTTAACCTTTCATTTGATTCAATTAGCTTTGTAGAATGCATTCGACTTTTGTTTGATTCAATTAGCTTTGTTGAATGCATTTGACTTTAATTTGACTCAAAAACTTGGTTTGAATGTGTTTGTCTTTCATTTGATTCAATTAGGTTTGTTTGAATGTGTTTGACTTTCATTTGATTTAATTAGCTTTGTTTTAATGTGTTTGACTTTCATTTGATTCAATTAGCTTTGTAGAATGCATTTGACAATCCTTTGATTCAATTAGCTTTGTTAAATGCATTAGACTTTAATTTAATTCAAAAAGCTTTGTTTGAATGTGTTTTACTTTCATTTGATTCAATTAGCTTTGTTTGAATGTGTTTGACTTTCATTTGATTCAATTAGCTTTGTTGAATGCATTAGACTTTAATTTGATTTAAAAAGCTTTATTTGAATGTGTTTGACTTTTATTTGATTCAATTACCTTTGTTTGAATGTGTTTGACTTTCATTTGATTCTATTAGCTTTGTTTGAATCTGCTTGACTTTCATTTGATTCAATTAGGTTTGTTGAATACATTAGACTTTCATTGGATTCAATTAGCTTTGTTTGAATGTGTTTCACTTTCAATTGATTCATGTATTTTTGTAGAATGCATTTGACATTTATTTTATTCAAAAACCTTTGTTTGAATGGGTTTGAATTTAATTTGATTTAATTAGCATTGATTGAATGTGTTTGACTTAAATTTGATTCATATGTCTTGTTTGAATGTGTTTGACTTTCATTTGATTCAATTAGCTTTGTTTAATGCATTAGACTTTAATTTGATTTAAAAAGCTTTATTTGAATGTGTTTGACTTTCGTTGGATTCAATTAGCTTTGTTTGAATGTGTTTGACTTTCATTTGATTCAAAAAGCTTTGTTTGAATGTGTTTAACTTTCATTGGATTCAATTAGCTTTGTTTGAATGTGTTAACCTTTCATTTGATTCAATTAGCTTTGTAGAATGCATTCGACTTTTGTTTGATTCAATTAGGTTTGTTGAATGCATTTGGCTTTAATTTGACTCAAAAACTTGGTTTGAATGTGTTTGTCTTTCATTTGATTCAATTAGGTTTGTTTGAATGTGTTTGACTTTCATTTGATTCAATTAGCTTTGTTTTAATGTGTTTGACTTTCATTTGATTCAATTAGCTTTGTAGAATGCATTTGACAATCATTTGATTCAATTAGCTTTGTTAAATGCATTAGACTTTAATTTGATTCAAAAAGCTTTGTTTGAATGTGTTTTACTTTCATTTGATTCAATTAGCTTTGTTCGAATGTGTTTGACTTTTTATTTGATTCAATTAGCTTTGTTGAATGCATTAGACTTTAATTTGATTTAAAAAGCTTAATTTGAATGTGTTTGACTCTCATTTGATTCAATTAGCTTTTTTGAATGTGTTTGACTTTCATTTGATTCTATTAGCTTTGTTTGAATCTTTTTGACTTTCATTAGATTCAATTAGGTTTGTTGAATACATTAGACTTTCATTGAATTCAATTAGCTTTGTTTGAATGTGTTTAACTTTCAATTGATTCATGTATTTTTGTAGAATGCATTTCACATTTATTTTATTCAAAAACCTTTGTTTGAATGGGTTTGAATTAAATTTGATTTAATTAGCTTTGATTGAATGGGTTTGACTTAAATTTGATTCATATGTCTTGTTTGAATGTGTTTGACTTTCATTTGATTCAATTAGCTTTTGTTGAGTGCATTAGAATTTAATTTGATTTAAAAAGCTTTATTTGAATGTGTTTGACTTTCATTGGATTCAATTAGCTTTGTTTGAATGTGTTTGACTTTCATTTGATTCAAAAAGCTTTGTTTGAATGTGTTTAACTTTCATTGGATTCAATTAGCTTTGTTTGAATGTGTTAACCTTTCATTTGATTCAATTAGCTTTGTAGAATGCATTCGACTTTTGTTTGATTCAATTAGCTTTGTTGAATGCATTTGACTTTAATTTGACTCAAAAACTTGGTTTGAATGTGTTTGTCTTTCATTTGATTCAATTAGGTTTGTTTGAATGTGTTTGACTTTCATTTGATTCAATTAGCTTTGTTTTAATGTGTTTGACTTTCATTTGATTCAATTAGCTTTGTAGAATGCATTTGACAATCATTTGATTCAATTAGCTTTGTTAAATGCATTAGACTTGAATTTGATTCAAAAAGCTTTGTTTGAATGTGTTTTACTTTCATTTGATTCAATTAGCTTTGTTTGAATGTGTTTGACTTTCATTTGATTCAATTAGCTTTGTTGATGCGTGCATCAATGTGAACGATGAGCATGTTGAAGAATTATTCCAAGAAAGTCAAGAAAGCATGAATCTATACTTGGAAGCTTCTTCAATAGGTCAAACTTACTATCGGGGGCATCAAGACAAAGCCACGCTTTGTATGGTGGCGTTCTTGGGAGTTCTTGAAGCTTCTTGATAGTTCTTTAAGGTTTCTTTAAAAGCTTTCTTAGGTTTTTGCTTACAAGTTTTTACCTTTCACTGGAAAGGGTTTTTCTTGTTTTAAGCACTTAGGATTTCTAATTGCATTAGGAATTGTTTTAGTCTAGTAGGCGTCAATAATAGCTTGGAGTGCAAGCTTGAGTTAGGATAAAATAGGCAAGTTTTATCTTAAGAGTAGTTAGAGTTTAAGTAGGATTAAATAACTAAATCAAAGTTATCTAAACTTGATTAAGTTATGCAATCCGTGGGTTTTTGTTAGGGGATTAGAATTCTAATTCAAGTGGGATTAGGATAATTGATTGAGTTTATAAATATAGGGTTGTAATCTTCGAATAATATACAAGTTTAATCATACATTCATAATAATATTTCTTATTGCTTTTGTTTAAGTTGGATTACTTAAATTCTTGATTGGTGGATTCCAATTTGCTGTTTTGTTTGTTTTTAGTTAAAACAATCACCTAGGTTGATTAATTAGGTGGATTCTTGATTAATTAATCTAAGTTTCTTGCTTAATTCTTGGTGAATTTTCTGTATAGAATTAGGTTAGATTCATATCTTTGTGAGGCTTAGTTTTCGGACTAAAAATCACATCATCTTGGTATCAGAGCACAGTTTCGGTAGAATTTAAACTGGTGACGTTAGGCTTGGAATTTTTGGCTGAAATTTTGTGGCAAGATTCAGAAAACGTAGATCAACATTGTGTCAAAATTTCGTGTCAATTGGACGCGTAACGAAGTCTGTGCAACCTCAAACTTTTGAGAGTGTTACACAAAGTTGCGATCTGGAGAACGGTTCTTATTTGCTTCAAGAATCAATCAAGATTCAATCTTTTAATCAAGATTTTGCATAAACTAAACCTGGTTTGTGTAGGAGCAATGAGTGACGAAGAAATCCCAGGGATTCCAAGGGGTTTGAACCTTGATCAAGCGCATAACTTGCGGAGGGATCGTCAAATAGAGGGATTGTCACAACAATTGCAAGAAGTATTGGCTAGGCTTGACGAACGTGACAAAACTTCATCTTCAAGGAAGAACAAATCAGTTGCAATTTCTAGTTCAAGTGAAGACGAATATGAAAGGAGAAAAGCAAGTAGATCACGCCATAAAGATTCATCTTCGAGTGATGAACCTAGAAGGCATAGACGGAAGAACAAGGCCAAAGATGATGACCGAAATATAAGGTTAGATTTTCCGGAATTCAATGGTAGTATGCTAGACCCCGAAAAATATTTTGAGTGGGTTAGAAGAGCCGAAACACTCTTTGATTACAAGGAGTATGATGAACGAAAGAGGTGCAAACTTGCTGAATTAAAACTCACAGGTTATGCGAGTTTATGGTATGATAATCTCAAGAAAAAGAGACGCAAGGAGGGACGATCCAAGATCACTACTTGGACACAATTGCAGAAATATATGAAGCGTCAATTTGTGCCCCATGAGTACGTGCAAGAAGTGTATCTCAAGATGCAGACTTTTAAGCAAGGAAATCAATCCGTGGAGGCTTATTTGTGTGAGTTTGAGAAACTATGTTTATTGTGTGATTTAGAAGAAATTCTAGGGCACAAAATAGCACGTTTTATTGCAGGTTTGAACGAAAATGTTCAAGAGAAGATTGAATTGCACGAATACTATTCGTTTGAAGAAGTATGCAAGGCGGCCATTAAGGTTGAAAGACAATTCAAGGCCAAGAAGACCTCAAGTGTGAAACCGTTCACACGCACGTTCACAAAGGCTAGTGACAAGCCTACCTTTGATAGGACTTCTTCTAATCCGTATGCTAAAGATAACAAACCCAGAAACGAAGCTAGCAAGAAGGTGACCGAAGATAGAAAATGTTTCAAATGTGGGAGTGTTGGCCACATAGCAAGCAATTGCTACTCAAAACGCACTATGACGGCTCAAGAATGGGAAGAAGAGAAAGCTAGGTGCGAGGGAAATAGTGACATGGAGGTTGTGGTCGAGAAAGAACGTGATTTTGAAGAAGAGGAGGGTAGTGCCGAAGAGGTTGATGGTGAAACGCAAGGAAAGAGCTTGGTTCTAAGGAGAGCTCTTCACTCTAAACCTATGCCCGTTGAAGAGAATCAAAGAGAGAAAATCTTTTTAACAAGGTGCAAGGTGGAAGATCGATTGTGTGACGTAATAATAGACTCGGGAAGTTGCACAAATGTGGTGTCTACAACTTTGATCAACAAATTAGAGTGGCCTACAACCGATCACCCAAAACCTTACAAGCTACATTGGCTCAATGATGCTAGTGACGTGAAGGTAACGAAACGAGCCCTAATCACCTTTTCAATTGGCAAATATCATGATAAAGTTTTATGTGATGTATGCCCTATGGATGCTTGTCATATCTTATTGGGTAGACCATGGCAATATGATAGATTTGTCAAGTTTAATGGTAGGACAAATGTGTATATAATTCGAAAAGGAAAGGGGGAAAAATCATATGCATTGAAACCACTTGTTGATCATAGAATTAACCCTAGTTCAAAAGGTGCATATTTAATTGGGGAAAAGGAGTTGGAGAAAGAGATCAACAACAACAATATAGTATATATTATGGTGGCTAACAATGTGCAAGTGAATGAAAGTAAACAAGAAAAGAGGCCCGTGGAATTAGAAGTAGTATTGCAAGAGTATTGTGATGTTTTTCCTAGTGAATTACCACCGGGATTACCACCAATTCGTGGTATTGAACATCAAATTGATCTTATTCCGGGAGCTCCACTACCTAACAAGGCAGCATATAGAAGTAATCCGGAAGAAACAAAGGAAATGCAACGTCAAATAGAGGAATTGATGCAAAGAGGCTACGTGAAAGAGAGTATGAGCCCATGTGCCGTGCCTACATTGTTAGTTCCAAAAAAAGATGGGAGTTGGCGTATGTGCATTGATAGTAGGAGTGTGAACAACATAACCATCAAGTATAGATTTCCTATACCTAGACTTGATGATTTGTTAGACGAATTGCATGGTTCAAAGCTATTTTCCAAGATTGATCTTATGAGTGGCTATCATCAAATACGCATGAGGGAAGGAGATGAATGGAAGACGGCTTTCAAGACTAAAGTGGGGTTGTATGAGTGGTTGGTCATGCCTTTTGGTCTAACCAATGCGCCCAGTACATTTATGAGATTGATGAACGAGGTGTTGAAACCATTTCTTGGAAGGTTCGTAGTTGTTTACTTGGATGACATATTAATTTATTCTGAAAATTTCAATGATCATCTAATGCATTTGAGAAGCGTTTTGGAGGTTCTTAGGGAGAAGAAGTTGTACGCAAAATTGGAAAAATGTTATTTTCTTGTTCCTAGCGTGACGTTTCTAGGGTATGTAGTATCCAAAGATGGTGTGTCCGTGGATCAATCCAAGGTTGAAGCTATCAAGACTTGGCCCGTACCTACCAATGTGAGTGAAGTTAGATCGTTTCATGGTCTAGCGTCGTTTTATAGAAGATTTGTGAAGAATTTTTCCACGATAGTTGCACCTATGACTGAATGCTTGAAGAAAGACAAGGGAAAATTCGAGTGGACCAAGGAAGCCCAACGTGCATTTGATTTGGTCAAAAGGAAGCTATGTGAAGCACCCGTACTTGCATTGCCGGATTTTTCACAACCATTTGAGGTAGAGACCGACGCTAGTGGTGTAGGGATTGGTGCCGTTTTGGTTCAAAAGAAGCGCCCTATTGCCTATTTTAGTGAGAAATTAAACGGTGCTAGATTGAACTATTCTACCTATGACAAGGAGTTCTATGCTATTGTGCGAGCATTGGACCATTGGAGTCACTATTTGCGCCCAAATCACTTTGTGTTGCATAGTGATCACGAAGCTTTGAAGTACATTCATGGTCAACAAAAATTGAACCCTAGACATGCTAAATGGGTAGAGTTTCTACAAGCTTTCAATTTTTCTTCAAAGTATAAGGAGGGGAAAGCAAATGTAGTGGCCGATGCACTATCTAGAAGACACACGTTGCTTGGAGTGTTGAATTGTAAACTACTTGGTTTCGCGTTAATCAAGGAGTACTATAAGGGGGACGTGGATTTCTCTACAATCCTAGAGGAGTGTTCCAAGGGGGCCGTAGGTTCCTATGTTTTACAAGACGGTTTTCTTTTCAAGGGGAATCGTTTGTGCGTGCCTAAGTGTTCTATTAGAGAATTAATAGTAAGAGAAGTGCATGGAGGAGGGATAGCGGGACATTTTGGCATAACGAAAACATTAACTATGCTGCAAGAGCATTTTTATTGGCCTAGAATGCTAGCGGATGTACAATCAATAGTTTCTAGGTGTGCAACATGTCAAAAAGCCAAGGCTACGTTTCATCAAGGCTTATATACGCCCTTGCCCGTGCCAGATTCACCTTGGGAAGACGTGTCTATGGATTTTGTAGTTGGTTTGCCAAGGACTCAAAGAGGAAAGGACTCAATCATGGTTGTAGTGGATCGATTTTCCAAGATGGCTCATTTCATACCTTGTCACAAAGTGGACGATGCTATGAAAGTGGCGGAATTGTATTTCAAGGAAGTGGTGAGACTACATGGGTTGCCGAACAGTATTGTGAGTGATCGTGATACAAAGTTCATGAGTTTCTTTTGGAAATCACTATGGAAGTTGGTGGGAACGAAGCTGTTATTTAGTACATCATATCACCCGCAAACGGACGGACAAACGGAGGTAACAAATCGAACTCTTGGTGTGCTTTTACGTGGACTAGTGAGCAAAACACAAAAAGATTGGGATATTAAGCTTGCTCATGCCGAGTTTGCTTACAATAGATCACCTACTTATGCCACAAAACACACACCATTCGAAGTTGTTTATGGTGTCAATCCAAAAATGCCCATTGATTTAATTGAAATTCCAAAAGGGGAAGTGATTCATAAGGATGCCGAGACTAAAATCAAGTACATGATAAAGCTACACGCACAAGTTAGAGCTAGGATTGAACGTATCAATGAACTCTACAAAGCACGAGCTAACAAGAACAAAAAGCCACAAAGTTTTGAAGTTGGCGACTTGGTGTGGCTACACTTGAGAAAAGAGAGATTTCCTAACAAACGAAAGAATAAATTGATGCCAAGAAGTGAGGGGCCGTTCAAGATTATTGAGAAGATCAATGAGAATGCATATAAGCTTGAATTGCCGGGAGAATATGGTGTAAGCGCAACATTTAATATTGGGGATTTGGTGAAGTATTTGCCAGATGGTGCTATTGAAGATTTGAGGGCAAATTCTTTTGAAGAAGGGGAGGATGATGCGTGCATCAATGTGAACGATGAGCATGTTGAAGAATTATTCCAAGAAAGTCAAGAAAGCATGAATCTATACTTGGAAGCTTCTTCAATAGGTCAAACTTACTATCGGGGGCATCAAGACAAAGCCACGCTTTGTATGGTGGCGTTCTTGGGAGTTCTTGAAGCTTCTTGATAGTTCTTTAAGGTTTCTTTAAAAGCTTTCTTAGGTTTTTGCTTACAAGTTTTTACCTTTCACTGGAAAGGGTTTTTCTTGTTTTAAGCACTTAGGATTTCTAATTGCATTAGGAATTGTTTTAGTCTAGTAGGCGTCAATAATAGCTTGGAGTGCAAGCTTGAGTTAGGATAAAATAGGCAAGTTTTATCTTAAGAGTAGTTAGAGTTTAAGTAGGATTAAATAACTAAATCAAAGTTATCTAAACTTGATTAAGTTATGCAATCCGTGGGTTTTTGTTAGGGGATTAGAATTCTAATTCAAGTGGGATTAGGATAATTGATTGAGTTTATAAATATAGGGTTGTAATCTTCGAATAATATACAAGTTTAATCATACATTCATAATAATATTTCTTATTGCTTTTGTTTAAGTTGGATTACTTAAATTCTTGATTGGTGGATTCCAATTTGCTGTTTTGTTTGTTTTTAGTTAAAACAATCACCTAGGTTGATTAATTAGGTGGATTCTTGATTAATTAATCTAAGTTTCTTGCTTAATTCTTGGTGAATTTTCTGTATAGAATTAGGTTAGATTCATATCTTTGTGAGGCTTAGTTTTCGGACTAAAAATCACATCATTTGTTGAATGCATTAGACTTTAATTTGATTTAAAAAGCTTTATTTGAATGTGTTTGACTTTTATTTGATTCAATTACCTTTGTTTGAATGTGTTTGACTTTCATTTGATTCTATTAGCTTTGTTTGAATCTGCTTGACTTTCATTTGATTCAATTAGGTTTGTTGAATACATTAGACTTTCATTGGATTCAATTAGCTTTGTTTGAATGTGTTTCACTTTCAATTGATTCATGTATTTTTGTAGAATGCATTTGACATTTATTTTATTCAAAAACCTTTGTTTGAATGGGTTTGAATTTAATTTGATTTAATTAGCTTTGATTGAATGTGTTTGACTTAAATTTGATTCATATGTCTTGTTTGAATGTGTTTGACTTTCATTTGATTCAATTAGCTTTGTTTAATGCATTAGACTTTAATTTGATTTAAAAAGCTTTATTTGAATGTGTTTGACTTTCGTTGGATTCAATTAGCTTTGTTTGAATGTGTTTGACTTTCATTTGATTCAAAAAGCTTTGTTTGAATGTGTTTAACTTTCATTGGATTCAATTAGCTTTGTTTGAATGTGTTAACCTTTCATTTGATTCAATTAGCTTTGTAGAATGCATTCGACTTTTGTTTGATTCAATTAGGTTTGTTGAATGCATTTGGCTTTAATTTGACTCAAAAACTTGGTTTGAATGTGTTTTGTCTTTCATTTGATTCAATTAGGTTTGTTTGAATGTGTTTGACTTTCATTTGATTCAATTAGCTTTGTTTTAATGTGTTTGACTTTCATTTGATTCAATTAGCTTTGTAGAATGCATTTGACAATCATTTGATTCAATTAGCTTTGTTAAATGCATTAGACTTTAATTTGATTCAAAAAGCTTTGTTTGAATGTGTTTTACTTTCATTTGATTCAATTAGCTTTGTTCGAATGTGTTTTGACTTTTTATTTGATTCAATTAGCTTTGTTGAATGCATTAGACTTTAATTTGATTTAAAAAGCTTAATTTGAATGTGTTTGACTTTCATTTGATTCTATTAGCTTTGTTTGAATCTTTTTGACTTTCATTAGATTCAATTAGGTTTGTTGAATACATTAGACTTTCATTGAATTCAATTAGCTTTGTTTGAATGTGTTTAACTTTCAATTGATTCATGTATTTTTGTAGAATGCATTTCACATTTATTTTATTCAAAAACCTTTGTTTGAATGGGTTTGAATTTAATTTGATTTAATTAGCTTTGATTGAATGGGTTTGACTTAAATTTGATTCATATGTCTTGTTTGAATGTGTTTGACTTTCATTTGATTCAATTAGCTTTTGTTGAGTGCATTAGACTTTAATTTGATTTAAAAAGCTTTATTTGAATGTGTTTGACTTTCATTGGATTCAATTAGCTTTGTTTGAATGTGTTTTGACTTTCATTTGATTCAAAAAGCTTTGTTTGAATGTGTTTAACTTTCATTGGATTCAATTAGCTTTGTTTGAATGTGTTAACCTTTCATTTGATTCAATTAGCTTTGTAGAATGCATTCGACTTTTGTTTGATTCAATTAGCTTTGTTGAATGCATTTGACTTTAATTTGACTCAAAAACTTGGTTTGAATGTGTTTGTCTTTCATTTGATTCAATTAGGTTTGTTTGAATGTGTTTGACTTTCATTTGATTCAATTAGCTTTGTTTTAATGTGTTTGACTTTCATTTGATTCAATTAGCTTTGTAGAATGCATTTGACAATCATTTGATTCAATTAGCTTTGTTAAATGCATTAGACTTGAATTTGATTCAAAAAAGCTTTGTTTGAATGTGTTTTACTTTCATTTGATTCAATTAGCTTTGTTTGAATGTGTTTGACTTTCATTTGATTCAATTAGCTTTGTTGAATGCATTAGACTTTAATTTGATTTAAAAAGCTTTATTTGAATGTGTTTGACTTTTATTGGATTCATTACCTTTGTTTGAATGTTGTTTGACTTTCATTTGATTCTATTAGCTTTGTTTGAATCTGTTTGACTTTCATTTGATTCAATTAGGTTTGTTGAATACATTAGACTTTCATTGGATTCAATTAGCTTTGTTTGAATGTGTTTCACTTTCAATTGATTCATGTATTTTTGTAGAATGCATTTGACATTTATTTTATTCAAAAACCTTTGTTTGAATGGGTTTGAATTTAATTTTGATTTAATTAGCTTTGATTGAATGGGTTTGACTTAAATTTGATTCATATGTCTTGTTTGAATGTGTTTGACTTTCATTTGATTCAATTAGCTTTTGTTGAGTGCATTAGACTTTAATTTGATTTAAAAAGCTTTATTTGAATGTGTTTGACTTTCATTGGATTCAATTAGCTTTGTTTGAATGTGTTTTGACTTTCATTTGATTCAAAAAGCTTTGTTTGAATGTGTTTAACTTTCATTGGATTCAATTAGCTTTGTTTGAATGTGTTAACCTTTCATTTGATTCAATTAGCTTTGTAGAATGCATTCGACTTTTGTTTGATTCAATTAGCTTTCTTGAATGCATTTGACTTTAATTTGACTCAAAAAACTTGGTTTGAATGTGTTTGTCTTTCATTTGATTCAATTAGGTTTTGTTTGAATGTGTTTGACTTTCATTTGATTCAATTAGCTTTGTTTTAATGTGTTTGACTTTCATTTGATTCAATTAGCTTTGTAGAATGCATTTGACAATCATTTGATTCAATTAGCTTTGTTAAATGCATTAGACTTGAATTTGATTCAAAAAGCTTTGTTTGAATGTGTTTTACTTTCATTTGATTCAATTAGCTTTGTTTGAATGTGTTTGACTTTCATTTGATTCAATTAGCTTTGTTGAATGCATTAGACTTTAATTCGATTTAAAAAGCTTTATTTGAATGTGTTTGACTTTTATTGGATTCAATTACCTTTGTTTGAATGTGTTTGACTTTCATTTGATTCTATTAGCTTTGTTTGAATCTGTTTGACTTTCATTTGATTCAATTAGGTTTGTTGAATACATTAGACTTTCATTGGATTCAATTAGCTTTGTTTGAATGTGTTTCACTTTCAATTGATTCATGTATTTTTGTAGAATGCATTTGACATTTATTTTATTCAAAAACCTTTGTTTGAATGGGTTTGAATTTAATTTGATTTAATTAGCTTTGATTGAATGGGTTTGACTTAAATTTGATTCATATGTCTTGTTTGAATGTGTTTGACTTTCATTTGATTCAATTAGCTTTGTTGAGTGCATTAGACTTTAATTTGATTTAAAAAGCTTTATTTGAATGTGTTTGACTTTCATTGGATTCAATTAGCTTTGTTTGAATGTGTTTGACTTTCATTTGATTCAAAAAGCTTTGTTTGAATGTGTTTAACTTTCATTGGATTCAATTAGCTTTGTTTGAATGTGTTAACCTTTCATTTGATTCAATTAGCTTTGTTCGAATGTGTTTGACTTTTTTATTTGATTCAATTAGCTTTGTTGAATGCAATTAGACTTTAATTTGATTTAAAAAGCTTTATTTGAATGTGTTTGACTTTCATTTGATTCAATTAGCTTTTTTTTGAATGTGTTTGACTTTCATTTGATTCTATTAGCTTTGTTTGAATCTGTTTGGCTTTCATTTGATTCAATTAGGTTTGTTGAATACATTAGACTTTCATTGAATTCAATTAGCTTTGTTTGAATGTGTTTCACTTTCAATTGATTCATGTATTTTTGTAGAATGCATTTCACATTTATTTTATTCAAAAACCTTTGTTTGAATGGGTTTGAATTTAATTTGATTTAATTAGCTTTGATTGAATGGGTTTGATTCATATGTCTTGTTTGAATGTGTTTGACTTTCATTTGATTCAATTAGCTTTTGTTGAGTTGCATTAGACTTTAATTTGATTTAAAAAGCTTTATTTGAATGTGTTTGACTTTCATTGGATTCAATTAGCTTTGTTTGAATGTGTTTGACTTTTTGACAAAAAGCTTTGTTTGAATGTGTTTAACTTTCATTGGATTCAATTAGCTTTGTTTGAATGTGTTAACTTTCATTTGATTCAATTAGCTTTGTAGAATGCATTTGACTTTTGTTTGATTCAATTAGCTTTGTTGAATGCATTTGACTTTAATTTGATCAAAAACTTGGTTTGAATGTGTTTGTCTTTCATTTGATTCAATTAGGTTTGTTTGAATGTGTTTGGCTTTCATTTGATTCAATTAGTTTTGTTTTAATGTGTTGACTTTCATTTGATTCAATTAGCTTTGTAGAATGCATTTGACAATCATTTGATTCAATTAGCTTTGTTAAATGCATTAGACTTGAATTTTATTCAAAAAGCTTTGTTTGAATGTGTTTTAATTTCATTTGATTCAATTAGCTTTGTTTCAATGTGTTTGACTTTTTATTTGATTCAATTAGCTTTGTTGAATGCATTAGACTTTAATTTGATTTAAAAAGCTTTATTTGAATGTGTTTGACTTTCATTTGATTCAATTACCTTTGTCTGAATGTGTTTGACTTTCATTTGATTCTATTAGCTTTGTTTGAATCTGTTTAACTTTCATTTGATTCAATTAGGTTTGTTGAATACATTAGACTTTCATTGGATTCAATTAGCTTTGTTTGAATGTGTTTCACTTTTAATTGATTCATGTATTTTTGAGAATGCATTTGACATTTATTTATTCAAAAACCTTTGTTTGAATGGGTTTGAATTTAATTTGATTTAATTAGCTTTGATTGAATGTGTTTGACTTAAATTTGGTTCATATGTCTTGTTTGAATGTGTTTGACTTTCATTTGATTCAATTAGCTTTGTTGAATGCATTAGACTTTAATTTGATTTAAAAAGCTTTATTTGAATGTGTTTGACTTTCATTGGATTCAATTAGCTTTGTTTGAATGTGTTTGACTTTCATTTGCTTCAAAAAAGCTTTGTTTGAATATGTTTAACTTTCATTG
>NW_018742464.1:0-26314 GCF_001683475.1 Chenopodium quinoa
GGCCGCTTGGGCATATGAGAGTCAAAACTCAAGCAAGCCAGTCTGGGGGCTCCTCTGGCAGCCGCATGAATATAGGCGGCGCCTATGCCCAGTATCTGACAGATAACCCTTCCTTTGAGATGACTCTACCAGCCGGCCCGACTACAACCAATACGCCAAGAGAATGGTCAAGACTCTGACCCGTTCTGAAAAGGAGGCGGTGCCGGCTGTACACCAGGTTAACCTGGATCGCATCAACTCTCTTCTTGCTGAGGTAAATAACCCGAATGCCCTATGCTTGTCTCAAGCTCTGCTTCTGCCGGATGAGTAGTAATTATCATCATTAGTTCTAACTCCTTTTCCGGTTGGTACCATAGGTGATGCTGAGAGTGGACGGGCTCCGAGTCCCCTTGCGAAAAAGCAAGAGGAGGTAAGAGACGCTTAGAAGCGTGCCCTTGACCTAATTGACGTTAGTCAATTTCACACTATTAAAAATGATTTGGCAACTAAAGAGAGAGAGTTGCAACAGGAGGAATTACTGAAAGAGGCTGTGCTGGCTGGGATGAGGCCAAGAAGAAAGTTGATGAACTTGAGCTTAAGGTCAAGGACCTCCAGGCTGATCTCAGAGCTCTGGAAGGAGCTGACAAGGAAAATGCCAACCTCCGCCAGAAGAACAGCGAGCTGACTGTCCAACTCACTAATATTCAGGCGGCCCACAAAAAGGAGCTGAACGAGGAACTCAGCCGCCTGATTACAGAGAATGAAGCCGACTGCGAGGAGCGCATGAAGCTGGCTTGGGGCCTCATCCATCCGGACTCTGACTTTGACTATTTCAACCTCCGTTACTTGTATGCTTCTGAAGTTTATGAAGCTCGAGTACTCGACACTCCTGCCCTCCTCCTTTCGACGAGTGGGCTGAGAAGGGGTTAGGGTCAGAGCCGGATGGGGTGCCAATGGGAAACTAGCCGGAGCAGCTGCAGGAGCAGACGGCTGAGACTCAGGTTGGGCAAGCTCAAGGGTTGGAGCAGCCTCAGCAACAAGAGCAACAGCAAGATTGATATTTTCTTTCCCGGCCTGCGTGCCGTGTATTTTCGATGTATCTTTCCCGGACAGGGGTCCGGCTAACATTTCAATTAATCTATTAACCGACACAGTCGGTTTTTTCTATCTATTATTTGCAATTTTTTTTTATATGCATTTTTACAAGTATTTCAGCCGTTCTATATATATGCCGGATGGGGGTCAGCGACTGACCTAACCTTTGCCCCGTCTGGTACAATTATATATAGGATGGGATGTAAAACCGTTTAGGTGGTTACGGTGGCCATTAGGAATTTCATTTTTTCCGGATGGACCTCTTTTGGGTCCTTGCCGGATGAATGCTAGATGCAAAGGATCATTTCTAACGGCTGCAAAATTGTTTGACAAATGTCGTTGAGTTATTGGATCGCTAGAACAATGTTCCACCCAGAAGGGAGCTGTTCTCTCCAGTGATTCACCCGGATGGGTGTCACCGGATGACTGCTCTTTTTGGAGCAGTGGTTTTTAACAAGTGTTTTCTTCCGTCTGTGTTCTTGCACTAGACAGGTGAAAATACAATTGTATGAATGGAAATTATATGCTTTCACATTTCAATCCTTAGAAGTAGTACTTTTTCAAGTTATCTACATTCCAGGTACGAGGCAGCCGCATTCCGTCTGGGGTTTCCAGGCGGTATGTGCCGTTTCTAACTTCTTCAAAAATCCGGTAGGGTCCCTCCCAGTTTGGGGTTAGTTTTCCTTGTTCGTATGCCCTACCGGTTGCTTCAAGCTTCCGTAATACAAAATCTCCAACTTTGAGGGGGCGTTTAAGCACCTTTTTATTGTAGGCCCTCGTCATTCGAAGGCGGTAGATTTCATGACGCAAGGCGGCGTTGCCCCTTCTTTCTGGAAGAGTATCCAGAGACAGGCGCATGGCTTCCCAATTTGCCTTCTTCATCATACAACATGATTCGAAGTGTTGGCTCATATAATTCAATGGGAAGCACCGCCTCTGTGCCATATGCCATAAGGAATGGAGTTTTGACCGGTTGACCCCTTCTCAGTAGTTCTGATGGACCAAAGAACGTGAGTTAAACTCTTCTGCCCAAAGCCCGCCTGCCTTCTCGATCTTTTTCTTTATGCCGCCTGAGATGAGCTTGTTGAAAGCTTCAACTTGACCGTTTGCTTGCGGACGGCCAACGGATGCCAAAGTAGTGGAAATCCCTTGATCTTGCAACCAAGTCTTCAGGACAGGCGTTTCGAACTGGGGGCCATTGTCAAAGACCATTGACATTGGTACACCGAACCGGGTGATGACATTTCTCCAAATGAAGGAGATGACATCCTTAGTTTTGATGCCCTTTACCGCCTCGGCCTCAACCCACTTGGTGAAGTAATCAACAGCCACCAAAATGTATCTTCTGCCGCCTGGGGCAGGTGTGTATGGCCCCAAAATATCCATGCCCCATTTTTGCAAAGGGAATTGGGCTGTGAATAGCTGTCATATCAGTTGCCGGCTGCCTTATCAGCCGGCCGAACCTCTGGCACTTGTCGCATCTTTTCACCAGATCTAATGCATCCGCCTCTAGTGTAGGCCAAAAGTATCCTTGCCGCCGGGTTCTTTTGGCGAGGGTCCTCCCGCCAATGTGAGATCCACAGAAGCCGGCGTGGAGATCTTCCAGTATTTCCTTGCCCCGTTCTGGGGTAACACACTTGAATAGCGGCTGCAAGTAACCCTTCCGGAACAGTTCACCCTTGTGCATTGCGAAGCTTAATGCTCGTCTTTTAAGAGCAGCTGCTTCGGATGAGGTTTCCGGTAGAGTGCCGTCTACCAAGTAATTCCGGATGGGGTCCATCCATGTGGAGCTTCGATCTAGAACTCCAATGGGGTCATGTTCAATGCTTTTCTTTTCCATGACTTCCCAGAAGACTGATCTAGGCGTATCACATGTGGCGGAGGATGCAAGTTTGGATAGTGCATCCGCCTGATTATTCTCGGATCTGGGTACTTGACTTAGGTTGAATTCATCAAATGCCCCAGCCTCCTCTTTGACCGCCTGCAGATACATAATCATCACCGGATGGGTGGCCTCGTAGTCACCGTTGTACTGGCTAACGATGAGTTGGGAATCTGAGCAGGCATCAACTTCCCTTGCCCCGACTGCCTTACACATGCGTATACCGGCTAGCAGGGCTTCGTATTCAGCTTCATTATTCGAAGCTTGAAACTTGAATCGTAGAGCATACTCGTATTTGTCCCCCTCCGGAGAGTGAATAATTACACCCGCTCCGCAACCATTCAGCTTAGAGCTCCCGTCTACATAAACCCTCCAAACTTCATCAGTTTTATCCGGCTGTATTGGCCTTGTCATTTCAACAATGAAGTCGGCAAACGCCTGACCCTTCACTGCTCGCCTGGGTTCGAAAGTGATTTCTAAGATTTGGATTTCCACAGCCCATTTAATCATTCTTCCGGATGACTCTAAAGTGGTCATAGGCCTTTTGAGCGGCCTGATCAGTGTAAACGGTCACTGGATGTGCTAAAAAATACGGTTTCAGCCGCTTGACTGCTTTGAACAAAGCCAGACCGAATTTTTCGATCATGGGATAACGAAGTTCAGCATTCCGGAGTACATGGCTTATAAAGTATACCGGGAGCTGATTACCGTCTCTCTCAGCAAGGAGGACGGCGCTCAAGGAGTGATCCGAGACGGCCAAGTACATGTAGAGAGCCTCCTGGGGTAAGGGACTCACCAATCTTTGGCAAAGAATGCAGGTGTTGCTTCAGCCGTTGAAATGCCGCCTCAGCCTCTTCACCCCATTCAAACCTTGACCTCTTTTTGATTGCTTGAAAGAAATACAGGCACTTGTCACCTGACCGGCTGAGGAATCTCCCCAATGCCGCCAGGCAACCGGTAAGCTTTTGAGCCTCCCTGACGGTACGTGGCAACTGCATGTCAATCACCGCCTGTACTTTTTCCGGATTGGCCTCTATGCCCCTCTGATCAATCAAAAATCCAAGAAACTTCCCGGACTCAACTCCAAAGACGCATTTTTTTGGATTTAACATGACTTTATGCCGTCTGAGGGTGGTGAGAGTTTCTCGGAGGTCGGCTAGATGATTCGCCTGCAGCTTTGATTTGACAATCATGTCATCAATGTACACTTCCACGTTCCTTCTAATCTGATCATAAAAGACCGAGTTCATCATTCGCTAGAAAGTAGCAGGCGCATTCTTCAACCCAAACGGCATCACCTTGTAGCAATATAGCCCTTGATCTGTGACGAAAGCCGTCTTCTCTTGGTCTTTCTTCCACAAGGGTATCTGATGGAAGCCGGAATAGGCGTCCATGAAACTCATCAGGGCATGGCCGGCTGTAGAGTCTACCAAATGATCTATCTTTGGAAGCGGGTAGCTATCCTTTGGACAAGCCCTGTTGAGGTCCGTGTAATCTACACACATCCGCCAGGTTCCATTCGACTTTTTCACAAGGACGACATTGGCTACCCAATCCGGGTAGTAACATTGCCGGATGAATCCAGCATCCAAGAGTTTCTTGACCTCGGTTGCTGCCGCCTGGGACCTTTCCTCGCCATGGTTCCGTTTCTTTTGCCTGACCGGCTTCTTCTTAGGATCCACAGCGAGTCTATGTACAGCAAGATCCAGACTTACACCCGACATCTCTTCTACTTCAAAGGCAAACACATCTTTGAACTCCTTCAGCAAAAGGAGCAAACCTGATCCCAAACTTTCAAACGCAGCCGTTCCAACCTTGACGGTTCTGTCTGGCCGGCTATCTTCAAGGACAACATCAATTATTTCTCCTGCCGGCTGAGGGCGAAGGACGTTTGTCCTCTCCCCGGACAGTGATTGCTATTGTTTCTCCTTCACAGGCGCCAGTTGGTCCGCCTTCCTCTTTTTACCGGCTGGCTTTGTAGCCGGTAAGCTTTGATCACAGTCGTCAAGTTCAACAATTTCTTTCTCTTGACCGCCTGTGTCAAGCGTTGGTTTGATGTCCGAGAGGTAACACTCTCTCGCCATCTTTGGGTCCCCACTCAAGGAACCGACTGTGCCATCATCCCTTTCAAACTTTATCAACATTAGAGATGGGATGATGACTGCCTTTGAGAGGTTAAGGGTTGGACGGCCAATAATCAGATTGTAGGCAGTCAGCTCTTCTACAACAAGAAACTTGACAACCATATGTCGGCCCTTACCCTTCTCTCCGAACCGGATGGGTAGATCAATCATGCCCACCGGATGTACTACTCCTCCCCCAAAACCTACAAGAGGGTATGAGGCCGGAAGCATGCTACTGGGCTTATACTTGAGTTTCTCCAAGCACCGGTAGCTGATGAGGTCGGATGAGCTCCCGGTATCAATCAAGATCCGGCCAACTCTTTGATTGGCGATTTTGCACTCGATGACTATGGGGTCATCATGAGGCCGCCTGACCTCGCCCCTATCTCTCTCGGAGATGTTAACTTCCGGAAATGAATATTCAGACGACTGGCCCTCATCCACTGAGTTGACCAGTTTCCGAATGTTGTCTTTTGTGCCCCGGATGGTAGGCCCACCTCCCGCAAATCCACCGGCTATGGTCAGGATGGTTTCCTCATCCGTATCCGATTGAGTAGCCGTCTTCTTTGGGGGTGGTCCTCTTGCTTGTTTAGGAGTACCCCTTGACTTGGAAAGATAAGATTTGAGAGCCCCCTCATCAGCGAGCCGGTCGAAGAGCCGCCTGAGACTAAAGCAACCCTCAGTGTCGTGGCCAATTTCCTCGTGAAAAAGACAATATTTGCTCTTATCCCGGGCTCTTAGAGGACTCTTCATAGGAGACGGTTTTTCAAGATTCAACCGGTCCTTTACTTCGTTGAGAATGGAGGCACAGTCCTTGTTGAACTCGTACTTTGGCACATACGGATCCGACCTCTTCCTTTTCTGGAAAGGTTGTCCGGATGAGTCTGCCGCCCATACCCCCTTTCTCTTGTCTTCCTTTTTGGCCGACTGGGTAGGCCGATTCTCTTTTTTATCGGATCTTTTGTAGTCCGTTGGAAGTTTAACAGCACACAATTCCACTGCCTGAATGTAGGCCTCCGCCTTCATGAGTGCCTCGTGAAGAGTGGAGACCCTCTTCCTAACCAAGTCAAACTTAAAAGTTGATCCATCTTTTAAGCCTTTGAAGAAATCAGTATAGGCAACGTCATCAGACAATCCATGGATTTGGATCCTCATCAGGTTAAACCGCCTGACATATGACCGGAGCCCCTCTTTGTCTCCCTGTTGTATTGCCCCTAGATCAAGGCTTGTTTTCTTGGCAGGGATGTTCATAGAAAAGTTGGACGTAAACCAGTAGGCCAAGGTCCTGAAACTATTGATGCATCCGGCTGGGAGGTTACCAAACCAACGTTGAGCAATCCCTTTCAACGTAGCCGGGAAGCACCGGCACCATGCGGCGTCATCCAAACCCTGCAAATACATCAGGTTGGTGTATGCCATAAGGTGATCTTCCGGGTTGGTGGTACCGTCGTAGGCGCCTACCAACACGTTTTTGATTTTAGACGGCTGGGTCATCTCGGTGATTTCTCTGGAGAACGCCGTTGGCTGTTCCCCAAGGTTGAGCAGCCGGAGCTGCCAGTCCATAGGCTGGACGGGCGACTGATGCTGCCCCCCGAAAATACCTGCCTGTGCATAGGGGGATCCAAAGGGCGTATACGGTGTTCCATGCACTGCCGGTTGGATCATATGGGGGCCGGATCGAGCGGAAACCTCACTCGTCCGGCTGTCATTGTTTGTTCTCGAGTGCCTTCCTGAGGTGGCATTGAAGCTGTCTCGAAAGGTCGATGTTGATGCCGACTCGGATCGCTGAGTCTTTTTATCTTGGATGAGCGTCCGGGCATCAGAATAGACTTTCTTGGTTCCATCCGGCTGAATGTGCCGGACGGGCTTTCTGACTCCATCTATAGGAGTGTGCATCTTTGAGAAATCAAAGAGCCTAGCTGGCATGTTTGACTTCGGATGTGGGGTAGATGCTCTACCCTTTACTGTTTTGGCTGTCTTTTTACCGTGACGCCTTTCTTCCGCCTGACCCTTACGGGGGCCGGCTGTGTAGTCCAGAAGGCCTTTGATCTCTCCTTTGAAGCTCATCATCATATTCATGAGCTCATCTCTGGAGACTGGGGAGTCTCCAGCGGTAGAGGTTAACCCAAGCGGCCCCCTAGTTGGCTTGCTAGGAGCCGCCTGGTTCCCTTCCCATTCTCTCTTATCTTTGGAACGGGTGTTCTTGGTCCTTAAAGAGCCATCCGCAGCAGTGTAGGCTTCCAAGTCATAGTTATCGGCTGTATCTTGGTCCGAATGGACCTCAACCTCCCCAGTAGGCAGATTGCCTTTACCAGGTAGTATAGGCTCATATGTCATCTAGAAAGTACTCTCCCCACAGACGGCGCCAGATGTTTGGGGGTCTTTTATGTCCTTCGGGAGAGTTACAATTTCCTAGCAGACTTCCTTCTTACGCCTGTACCTGCACCTAGCAGACTTCCTTCTTACGCCTGTACCTGCAGAAGTAACGGAGACTCCGGATGGGGGTGGGAGTTCCGCCTCCGAAGATTAAGTTAGTATCTTTTCGAAGTGGAATAAGAACAGTAAAAGCTTCTCAGTTCGAGAGCGTTTCAGTAGGTTTGGGCTTTGTTTGTTTTTTGTGTGGTTGCAATTAATGTATGTGTGTCATAAATGAGGTCTACCCTTACTATTTATAGTAAGGGAGAACTGTACCTCAATTAGGGTATAAGGGACACGTGTCTGCAAAGGGATTGGGCCTTTGCAGACTGTTGAAAGATTGACACGTGTCAAGCCTTTATTGGGCCACGTGTCTTAGGGTATTTTCACCCTAAACACTATTTAAATAAAATAAAAGTCAAATGCATTCTACAAAGCTAACTGAATCAAACGAAAGTAAAAAACATTCGAACAAATCCATTTGAATCAAATGAAAGTCAAACACATTCAAACAAAGCTAATTGAATCAAATGAATGTCAAACACATTCAAACAAAGCTGATTAGATCAATTGTAAGTCAAACACATTCAAATAGAGCTTTTTGAATCAAATTAAAGTCAATTGCATTCAACAAAGCTAATTGAATCAAACGAAAGTCAAAAACATTCAAACAAACCTAATTGAATCAAACGAAAGTCAAACACATCCAAACAAAGCTAATTGAATCAAATGTAAGTCAAACACATTCAAACAGAGCTTTTTGAATCAAATGAAAGTCAAATGCATTCAACAAAGCTAATTGAATCAAACGGAAGTCAAAAACATCTAAAAAAACCTAATTGAATCAAATGAAAGTCAAACACATTCAAACAAAGCTATTTGAATCAAATGAAAGTCAAATGCATTCTACAAAGCTCATTGAATCAAATGAACGTAAAAAACATCTAAAAAAATCTAATTAAATCAAATGAAAGTCAATCACATTCAGACAAAGCTATTTAAATCAAATGAAAGTCAAATGTATTCTACAAATCTAATTGAATCAATTGAAAGTAAAAAACATTCCAACAAAGCCAATTGAATCAAATGAAAGTCAAACACATTTAAACAAACCTAATTGAATCAAATGAAAGTCAAACACATTCAGACAAAGCTGTTTGAATCAAATGAAAGTCAAACACATTCAACAAAGCTATTTGAGTTAAATGAAAGTCAAATGCAATCTACAAAGCTAATTGAATCAAATGAAAGTTAAACACATTCAAACAAACCTAACAGAATCAAATGTAAGTAGAATACATTCAAATAGAGCTTTTTGAATCAAATGAAAGTCAAATGCATTCAACAAAGCAAATTGAATCAAATGAAAGTCAAAAACATCTAAAAAAATCTAATTAAATCAAATGAAAGTCAAACACATTCAGACAAAGCTATTTGAATCAAATGAAAGTAAAAAAACATCTAAAAAAACCTAATTAAATCAAATGAAAGTCAAACACATTCAAACAAAGCTATTTAAATCAAATAAAAGTCAAATGCATTCAAACGAAGCGATTGAAAGACAAATGCTTTCTACAAAGCCAATTGAATCAAATGAAAGTCAAACACATTCAAACAAACCTAATTAAATCAAATGAAAGTCAAACACATTTAAACAAAGCTAATTGAATCAAATGAAAGTCAAATGCATTCTACAAAGCTTATTGAATCAAATGAAAGTAAAAAACATTCGAACAAAGCCAAATGAATCCAATGAAAGTCAAACACATTCAACAAAGCTATTTGAGTTAAATGAAAGTAAAATGCAATCTACAAAGCTAATTAAATCAAATGAAAGTTAAACACATTCAAACAAACCTAACAGAATCAAATGTAAGTCAAATACATTCAAACAGAGCTTTTTGAATCAAATGAAAGTCAAATGCATTCAACAAAGCTCATTAAATCAAATGAAAGTCAAAAACATCTAAAAAAATCTAATTAAATCAAATGAAAGTCAAACACATTCAGACAAAGCTATTTGAATCAAATGAAAGTCAAATGTATTCTACAAATCTAATTGAATCAAATGAAAGTAAAACACATTCGAACAAAGCCAATTGAATCAAATGAAAGTAAAACACATTCAAACAAACCTAATTGAATCAAATGAAAGTCAAACACATTCAAACAGACGTAATTAAATCAAATGAAAGTCAAACACATTCAAAAAGAGCTTTTTGAATCAAATGACGGTCAAATGCAATCTACAAAGCTAATTGAATCAAATGAAAGTCAAACACATAGAAACAAAGGTAATTGGATCAAATGAGTGTCAAACACATTCAAACAGAGCTTTTTGTATCAAATGAAAGTCAAATGCATTCATCAAAGCTAATTGAATCAAATGAAAGTCGAAAACATTCGAACAAAGCCAATTGAATCAAATGAAAGTCAAACAAATTCAAATAGAGCTTTTTGAATCAAATGAAGGTCAAATGCAATCTACAAAGCTAATTAAATCAAATGAAAGTCAAACACATTTAAACAAAACTAAATGAGTTAAATGAAAGTCAAAAACGTCTAAAAAAACCTAATTAAATCAAATGAAAGTCAAACACATTCAAACAAAGCTATTGGAATCTAATGAAAGTCAAATGCATTCTACAAAGCTTATTGAATCAAATGAAAGTAAAAAACATTCGAACAAAGCCAAATGAATCCAATGAAAGTCAAACACATTCAAACTAAACTATTTGAATCAAATAAAAGTCAAATGCATTCTATAAAGCTAATTGTATCAAATGAAAGTAAAA
Organism: Chenopodium quinoa; assembly: GCF_001683475.1. Taxonomy (NCBI): domain Eukaryota; kingdom Viridiplantae; phylum Streptophyta; class Magnoliopsida; order Caryophyllales; family Amaranthaceae; genus Chenopodium; species Chenopodium quinoa. The sequence goes on from NW_018742464.1 coordinate 10,290, forward strand.
AACATTCCAACAAAGCCAATTGAATCAAATGAAAGTCAAACACATTCAAACAAACCTAATTGAATCAAATGAAAGTCAAACACATTCAAACAGACCTAATTGAATCAAATGAAAGTCAAACACATTCAAAAAGAGCTTTTTGAATCAAATTAAAGTCAAATGCATTCAACAAAGCTAATTGAATCAAACGAAAGTCAAAAACATCTAAAAAAATCTTATTAAATCAAATGAAAGTCAAACACATTCAGATAAAGCTATTTGGATCAAATGAAATTAAAATGCATTCTACAAATCTAATAGAATCAAATGAAAGTAAAAACATCTAAAAAAATTCAAATTAAATCAATAAAAGGTCAAAACCATTCAAACAAAACTATTTGAATCAAATGAAAGTCAAAGGCAATCTATAAAGCTAATTGAATCAAATGAAAGTCAAACACATTCAAAGAAAGCTAATTGAATCAAATGAAAGTCAAACACATTCAAACAAAGCTAATTGAATCAAATGAAAGTAAAACACATTCAAACAAACCTAATTGAATCAAATGAAAGTCAAAGATATTCAAACAGAGCTAATTGAATCAAATGAAAGTCAAACACATCAAAACAAAGCTATTTAAATCAAATAAAAGTCAAATGCATTCAAACAAAGCTATTGAAAGTCAAATGGTTTCTACAAAGCCAATTGAATCAAATGAAAGTCAAACACATTCAAACAAACCTAATTAAATCAAATGAAAGTCAAACACATTCAAACAAAGCTGATTGAATCAAATGAAAGTCAAACACATTCAAACAAGTCTAATAGAATCAAATGAAATTCAAACACATTCAAACAGAGCTAATTGAATCAGATGAAAGTCTAACACATTCAAAAAGATCTTTTTGAATCAAATGAAGGTCAAATGCAATCTACAAAGCTAATTAAATCAAATGAAAGTCAAACACATTCAAATAAACCTAATTGAATCAAATTAAAGTCAAAGATAGTTCAAACAGAGCTAATTAAATCAAATGAAAGTCAAACACATTCAAACAAAGCTATTTAAATCAAATAAAAGTCAAATGTATTCAAACAAAGCTATTGAAAGTCAAATGCTTTCTACAAAGCCAATTGAATCAAATGAAAGTCAAACACATTCAAACAAACCTAATTAAATCAAATGAAAGTCAAACACATTCAAACAAAGCTAATTGAATCAAATGAAAGTCAAACACATTCAAACAAGTCTAATAGAATCAAATGAAATTCAAACACATTCAAACAGAGCTAATTGAATCAAATGAAAGTCTAACACATTCAAAAAGATCTTTTTGAATCAAATGAAGGTCAAATGCTATCTACGAAGCTAATTAAATCAAATGAAAGTCAAACACATTCAAACAAAACTAAATGAATTAAATGAAAGTCAAAAACGTCTAAAAAAACCTAATTAAATCAAATGAAAGTCAAACACATTCAAACAAAGCTGATGGAATCTAATGAAAGTCAAATGCATTCTACAAAGATTATTGAATCAAATGAAAGTAAAAAACATTCGAACAAAGCCAAATGAATCCAATGAAAGTCAAACACATTCAAACTAAACTATTTGAATCAAATAAAAGTCAAATGCATTCTACAAAGCTAATTGAATCAAATGAAAGTAAAAAACATTCCAACAAAGCCAATTGAATCAAATGAAAGTCAAACACATTCAAACAAACCTAATTGAATCAAATGAAAGTCAAACACATTCAAACAGACCTAATTGAATCAAATGAAAGTCAAACACATTCAAAAAGAGCTTTTTGAATCAAATTAAAGTCAAATACATTCAACAAAGCTAATTGAATCAAACGAAAGTCAAAAACATCTAAAAAAACCTAATTAAATCAAATGAAAGTCAAACACGTTCAAACAAAGCTATTTGAATCAAATAAAAGTCAAATGCATTCTACAAAGCTAACTGAATCAAACGAAAGTACAAAACATTCGAACAAATCCATTTGAATCAAATGAAAGTCAAACACATTCAAACAAAGCTAATTGAATCAAATGAATGTCAAACACATTCAAACAAAGCTGATTAGATCAATTGTAAGTCAAACACATTCAAATAGAGCTTTTTGAATCAAATTAAAGTCAATTGCATTCAACAAAGCTAATTGAATCAAACGAAAGTCAAAAACATTCAAACAAACCTAATTGAATCAAACGAAAGTCAAACACATCCAAACAAAGCTAATTGAATCAAATGTAAGTCAAACACATTCAAACAGAGCTTTTTGAATCAAATGAAAGTCAAATGCATTCAACAAAGCTAATTGAATCAAACGGAATTCAAAAACATCTAAAAAAACCTAATTGAATCAAATGAAAGTCAAACACATTCAAACAAAGCTATTTGAGTCAAATGAAAGTCAAATGCATTCTACAAAGCTCATTGAATCAAATGAACGTCAAAAACATCTGAAAAAATCTAATTAAATCAAATGAAAGTCAATCACATTCAGACAAAGCTATTTAAATCAAATGAAAGTCAAATGTATTCTACAAATCTAATTGAATCAATTGAAAGTAAAAAACATTCCAACAAAGCCAATTGAATCAAATGAAAGTCAAACACATTTAAACAAACCTAATTGAATCAAATGAAAGTCAAACACATTCAGACAAAGCTGTTTGAATCAAATGAAAGTCAAACACATTCAACAAAGCTATTTGAGTTAAATGAAAGTCAAATGCAATCTACAAAGCTAATTGAATCAAATGAAAGTTAAACACATTCAAACAAACCTAACAGAATCAAATGTAAGTCAAATACATTCAAACAGAGCTTTTTGAATCAAATGAAAGTCAAATGCATTCAACAAAGCAAATTGAATCAAATGAAAGTCAAAAACATCTAAAAAAATCTAATTAAATCAAATGAAAGTCAAACACATTCAGACAAAGCTATTTGAATCAAATGAAAGTAAAAAACATCTAAAAAACCTAATTAAATCAAATGAAAGTCAAACACATTCAAACAAAGCTATTTAAATCGAATAAAAGTGAAATGCATTCAAACGAAGCTATTGAAAGTCAAATGCTTTCTACAAAGCCAATTGAATCAAATGAAAGTCAAACACATTCAAACAAACCTAATTAAATCAAATGAAAGTCAAACACATTTAAGCAAAGCTAATTGAATCAAATAAAAGTCAAATGCATTCTACAAAGCTTATTGAATCAAATGAAAGTAAAAAACATTGGAACAAAGCCAAATGAATCCAATGAAAGTCAAACACATTCAACAAAGCTATTTGAGTTAAATGAAAGTCAAATGCAATCTACAAAGCTAATTGAATCAAATGAAAGTCAAACACATTCAAACAAACCTAACAGAATCAAATGTAAGTCAAATACATTCAAACAGAGCTTTTTGAATCAAATGAAAGTCAAATGCATTCAACAAAGCTCATTGAATCAAATGAAAGTCAAAAACATCTAAAAAATCTAATTAAATCAAATGAAAGTCAAACACATTCAGACAAAGCTATTTGAATCAAATGAAAGTCAAATGTATTCTACAAATCTAATTGAATCAAATGAAAGTAAAAAAACATTCGAACAAAGCCAATTGAATCAAATGAAAGTAAAACACATTCAAACAAACCTAATTGAATCAAATGAAAGTCAAACACATTCAAACAGACGTAATTGAATCAAATGAAAGTCAAACACATTCAAAAAGAGCTTTTTGAATCAAATGACGGTCAAATGCAATCTACAAAGCTAATTGAATCAAATGAAAGTCAAACACATTGAAACAAAGCTAATTGGATCAAATGTGTGTCAAACACATTCAAACAGAGCTTTTTGTATCAAATGAAAGTCAAATGCATTCATCAAAGCTAATTGAATCAAATGAAAGTCGAAAACATTCGAACAAAGCCAATTGAATCAAATGAAATACAAACAAATTCAAATAGATCTTTTTGAATCAAATGAAGGTCAAATGCAATCTACAAAGCTAATTAAATCAAATGAAAGTCAAACACATTCAAACAAAGCTATTGGAATCTAATGAAAGTCAAATGCATTCTACAAAGCTTATTGAATCAAATGAAAGTAAAAAACATTCGAACAAAGCCAAATGAATCCAATGACAGTCAAATACATTCAAACTAAACTATTTGAATCAAATAAAAGTCAAATGCATTCTACAAAGCTAATTGAATCAAATGAAAGTCAAACACATTCAAACAAGTCTAATAGAATCAAATGAAATTCAAACACATTCAAACAGAGCTAATTGAATCAAATGAAAGTCTAACACATTCAAAAAGATCTTTTTGAATCAAATGAAGGTCAAATGCAATCTACAAAGCTAATTAAATCAAATGAAAGTCAAACACATTCAAACAAACCTAATTGAATCAAATGAAAGTCAAACACATTCAAACAAACCTAATTAAATCATATGAAAGTCAAACACATTCAAACAAAGCTAATTGAATCAAATGAAAGTCAAACACATTCAAACAAGTCTAATAGAATCAAATGAAATTCAAACACATTCAAACAGAGCTAATTGAATCAAATGAAAGTCTAACACATTCAAAAAGATCTTTTTGAATCAAATGAAGGTCAAATGCAATCTACAAAGCTAATTAAATCAAATGAAAGTCAAACACATTCAAACAAACCTATTTGAATCAAATGAAAGTCAAAGATATTCAAACAGAGCTAATTAAATCAAATGAAAGTCAAACACATTCAAACAAAGCTATTTAAATCAAATAAAAGTTAAATGCATTCAAACAAAGCTATTGAAAGTCAAATGCTTTCTACAAAGCCTATTGAATCAAATGAAAGTCAAACACATTCAAACAAACCTAATTAAATCAAATGAAAGTCAAACACATTCAAACAAAGCTAATTGAATCAAATGAAAGTCAAACACATTCAAACAAGTCTAATAGAATCAAATGAAATTCAAACACATTCAAACAGAGCTAATTGAATCAAATGAAAGTCTAACACATTCAAAAAGATCTTTTTGAATCAAATGAAGGTCAAATGCAATCTACAAAGCTAATTAAATCAAATGAAAGTCAAACACATTCAAACAAAACTAAATAAATCAAATGAAAGTCAAAAACATCTAAAAAAACCTAATTAAATCAAATGAAAGTCAAACACATTCAAACAAAGCTATTGAAATCTAATGAAAGTCAAATGCATTCTACAAAGCTTATTGAATCGAATGAAAGTAAAAAACATTCGAACAAAGCCAAATGAATCCAATGAAAGTCAAACGCATTCAAACTAAACTATTTGAATCAAATGAAAGTCAAATGCATTCTATAAAGCTAATTGAATCAAATGAAAGTTAAAAACATTCCAACAAAGCCAATTGAATCAAATGAAAGTCAAACACATTCAAACAAACCTAATTGAATCAAATGAAAGTCAAACACATTCAAACAGACCTAATTGAATCAAATGAAAGTCAAACACATTCAAACAAAGCTATTGGAATCTAATGAAAGTCAAATGCATTCTACAAAGCTTATTGAATCAAATGAAAGTAAAAAACATTCAAACAAAGCCAAATAAATCCAATGAAAGTCAAACACATTCAAACTAAACCATTTGAATCAAATGAAAGTCAAATGCATTCTACAAAGCTAATTGAATCAAATGAAAGTCAAAAACATTCCAACAAAGCCAATTGAATCAAATGAAAGTCAAACACATTTAAACAAACCTAATTGAATCAAATGATAGTCAAACACATTCAAACAGACCTAATTGAATCAAATGAAAGTCAAACACAATCAAAAAGAGCTTTTTGAATCAAATGACTGTCAAATGCAATCTATAAAGCTAATTGAATCAAATGAAAGTCAAACACATTGTAACAATGCTAATTGGATCAAATGTAAGTTAAACACATTCAAACAGAGCATTTTGAATCAATTGAAAGTCAAATGCATTCAACAAAGCTAATTGAATCAAATGAAAGTAAAAAACATCTAAAAAAACCTTATTAAATCAAATGAAAGTCAAACACATTCAAACAAAGCTATTTGAATCAAATGAAAGTCAAACACATTCAAACAAAGCTGATTAGATCAATTGTAAGTCAAACACATTCAAATAGAGCTTTTTGAATGAAATTAAAGTCAATTGCATTCAACAAAGCTAATTGAATCAAACGAAAGTCAAAAACATTCAAACAAACCTAATTGAATCAAACGAAAGTCAAACACATCCAAACAAAGCTAATTGAATCAAATGTAAGTCAAACACATTCAAACAGAGCTTTTTGAATCAAATGAAAGTCAAATGCATTCAACAAAGCTAATTGAATCAAACGAAAGTCAAAAACATCTAAAAAAACCTAATTGAATCAAATGAAAGTCAAACACATTCAAACAAAGCTATTTGAATCAAATGAAAGTCAAATGCATTCTACAAAGCTCATTGAATCAAATGAACGTCAAAAACATCTAAAAAAATCTAATTAAATCAAATGAAAGTCAAACACATTCAGACAAAGCTATTTAAATCAAATGAAAGTCAAATGTATTCTACAAATCTAATTGAATCAAACGAAAGTAAAAAACATTCCAACAAAGCCAATTGAATCAAATGAAAGTCAAACACATTTAAACAAACCTAATTGAATCAAATGAAAGTCAAACACATTCGAACAAAGCCAATTGAAGCAAATGAAAGTAAAACACATTCAAACATACCTAATTGAATCAAATGAAAGTCAAACACATTCAAATAGACGTAATTGAATCAAATGAAAGTCAATCACATTCAAAAAGAGCTTTTTGAATCAAATGACGGTCAAATGCAATCTACAAAGCTAATTGAATCAAATAAAAGTCAAACACATTGAAACAAAGCTAATTGGATCAAATGTGTGTCAAACACATTCAAACAGAGCTTTTTGTATCAAATGAAAGTCAAATGCATTCATCAAAGCTAATTGAATCAAATGAAAGTCGAAAACATTCGAACAAAGCCAATTGAATCAAATGAAAGTCAAACAAATTCAAATAGAGCTTTTTGAATCAAATGAAGGTCAAATGCAATCTACAAAGCTAATTAAATCAAATGAAAGTCAAACACATTCAAACAAAACTAAATGAATCAAATGAAAGTAAAAAACGTCTAAAAAAACCTAATTAAATCAAATGAAAGTCAAACACATTCAAACAAAGCTATTGGAATCTAATGAAAGTCAAATGCATTCTACAAAGCTTATTGAATCAAATGAAAGTAAAAAACATTCGAACAAAGCCAAATGAATCCAATGAAAGTCAAACACATTCAAACTAAACTATTTGAATCAAATAAAAGTCAAATGCATTCTACAAAGCTAATTGAATCAAATGAAAGTAAAAAACATTCCAACAAAGCCAATTGAATCAAATGAAAGTCAAACACATTCAAACAAACCTAATTGAATCAAATGAAAGTCAAACACATTCAAACAGACCTAATTGAATCAAATGAAAGTCAAACACATTCAAAAAGAGCTTTTTGAATCAAATTAAAGTCAAATGCATTCAACAAAGCTAATTGAATCAAACGAAAGTCAAAAACATCTAAAAAAATCTTATTAAATCAAAGGAAAGTCAAACACATTCAGACAAAGCTATTTGAATCAAATGAAATTCAAATGCATTCTACAAATCTAATAGAATCAAATGAAAGTAAAAACATCTAAAAAAATTCAAATTAAATCAATAAAAGGTCAAACACATTCAAACAAAACTATTTGAATCAAATGAAAGTCAAACACATTCAAAAAGAGCTTTTTGAATTAAATTAAAGTCAATTGCATTCAACAAAGCTAATTGAATAAAACGAAAGTCAAAAAACATCTAAAAAAATCTTATTAAATCAAATGAAAGTCAAACACATTCAGACAAAGCTATTTGAATCAAATGAAATTCAAATGCATTCTACAAATCTAATAGAATCAAATGAAAGTAAAAACATCTAAAAAAATTCAAATTAAATCAATAAAAGGTCAAACACATTCAAACAAAACTATTTGAATCAAATGAAAGTCAAAGGCTATCTGATGTAAATCTAAATACCCCCTCCCGAATATGGGTTGATGGATTTAAAAATACTTATAGTTAGAATACTCAGTTATCATGGAACAAGATAAAAGGGCCAAAACTCAAGGACACACTCAAAGTTTTGGGGTTTTAGGCCAGAGATAAGACTCACTCAATCTCTCCTAAGCTTATCACTCAAGACTCACTCAAAGCAATAAGGGAACACTTGAACTTGAGACAAACTCTAAGTTAAAATGCTATAAACACAAGGTTTTTTATCAAATCTCAAAACTGCCTTTTAATTTCTGTTTTGCTCTCCCTTTTATAGAGGAAAGGAGCAGCAAAAGCACACCAAAAGCCAAGGAAACCGTCCAAGAATGAAAGGCCAACAGCCAATGGTTTCCTCCTTGATTTAAGCCTTGATTTAAGCTAAGTAATGAAAGCATAATAAAGCCTATTGATAACCCCCCCATTACAACCGGCCAAGAGCTAGATTCTTGGCATTATTTCAGCAACATTAACTAGCACATAAGTTAATAATAGATAGTAAATGGCCTAGGATCCACACGCCCAAAATAGTCATGAAATGCGTCCAAAATGTGATGCTAGCCAACCGTGTACCAATCTTCAATCTTCCCATGAAATGCAGCATAGAATTTCACCCTTCTTTGTGAATGGGAAAAACCCAAGAGTCTCTAAGACTAAAGCAACAGGTTCATTAGATGTCCACTTTGGATCATTCCCCCCTTCTTCAAAAGAGTTTGCCCTCAAACTTGAATCATCAAAGTATGGTGATAAATCCCCTACATTGAAAGTCGCACTAACACCAATCAATTTGTCTGGTAGCTCAATTTTGTAAGCACTATCGTTCACCCTCTCAAGAACCTTAAAAGGACCATCAGAACGAGGCATAAGCTTGTCTTTTCTTCACTTGCTCACAGGTTTTTTGAAAGGTTTCCACCCTCTTTTTAGCATCTTTCTCTACCATGTCACTCTTAACCATAGGAACAAGATCAATCGGCACAAATGGGTTCACTCCATAAACTACTTCAAATGGAGAACGGGAAGTAGTTAGGGAATGAGCTCTATTGTAAGCAAACTCCGCATGGGCTAATTTCATGTCCCAATCTTTTTGCGTTTTGCTCACAAGACCTCGTAACAAAGTACCCAAAGTTCTATTAGTGACCTCGGTTTGCCCATCGGTTTGGGGATGATGCGAGGTACTAAATAGTAACTTGGTACCCACAAGTTTCCATAGGGTTCTCCAAAAGTGACTAAGGAATTTGGAGTCCCTATCAGATACTATACTTCGAGGAATGCCATGGAGTTTGACAATTTCCTTGAAGTACAGCTCGACCACTTTCACGGCATCATCAGTTTTATTACAAGCTACAAAGTGTGCCATTTTAGAGAATCTATCTACAACAACCATGATGCTATCTCTTCCCCTTTGAGTGCGAGGCAATCCAACAATGAAATCCATGCTAACACTTTCCCATGGAGCATCCGGAACTAGCAACGGAGTATAAAGACCCTTTGTGAAGTGTCCCTTAGCCTTTTGACAAGTAGCACATCTCTCCACAACATGAGTAAAATCCTTGATCATTCTAGGCCAATAGAAGTGTTCACCTAGAATATCAAGAGTCTTTTGTATCCCAAAATGACCGGCTAAACCTCCACCATGCACTTCTCTCACTAATAACTCCCTAACCCCACTCTTCGGAACACATAGCTTGTTACCTTTAAAGAGGTAGCCATCTTGTCTCACAAACTCTTTGGTAGGATTCTCTATCTCGCTAGCAAAGTCGGGATCATTTATGTAACATTCCTTGAGTTGTTCAAAACCCAAGATCTTAGCATCCACCATGGAAAGTAAGTAGCTCCGACGAGACAATGCATCGGCCACAACATTACTCTTTCCATCCTTGTACTTGGAGCTAAAGGTAAATGATTGGAGAAACTCCACCCATTTAGCATGTCTCTTGTTGAGTTTTTGTTGCCCATGAATAAATTTCAGAGCCTCATGATCGGAATGAAGAACAAATGGTTTTGGTCTAAGGTAGTGAGACCAATGATCAAGTGCTCTAACTATGGCATAGAACTCACGGTCATAAGTGGAATAGTTCAACTTAGCCCCATTCAACTTCTCACTAAAGTAACTCATGGGCTTCTTCTCTTGAATCAAAAAAGCACCTATTCCAATCCCACTTGCATCACACTCTACCTCAAACACTTTGTTGAAATCTGGTAGCACAAGTATAGGAGCGTTGCAAAGCATATGTTTAACCTTCTCAAAGGCTCGTTGAGCATTTTCTTCCCATACGAACTCACCCTTTTTGGTCAACTCGGTGATTGGAGCCATGATGGTAGAGAAGTTTTTGATGAACCGCCTATAGAAGGAGGCAAGTCCATGAAAACTTCTAACTTCGTGCACATTGGTTGGAGCCAACCAAGACTGGACTGCTTTTACCTTCTCCGGATCTACATGAACCCCCTCTCCTGTTACAATGTATCCTAAGAATACAACACTAGGAGTCATGAATACACATTTTTCAAGCTTACCATACAACCTCACCTCCCTCAATTTTTCAAACAATCTCCTCAAATGAATTACATGATCATCATTGTTTTTACTATACACAAGAATGTCATCTAAGTAAACAACAACAAAATCATTAAGAAAAGGACGGAGAACTTCATTCATCAATCTCATGAAGGAGCTTGGGGCGTTGCAAAGCCCAAATGGCATCACTAACCACTCATACAACCCTTGTTTTGTTTTGAAAGCCGTCTTCCACTCATCCCCCTCTCGAATTCTCATTTGATGGTACCCACTCCTTAAATCTATTTTGGAAAAGACTAAAGCACCACTCAACTCATCTAACATATCTTGCAATCGAGGCATAGGAAAACGGTATTTGACCGTTATATTGTTAATGGAACGACTATCAACACACATTCTCCAAGTACCATCTTTTTTTGGTACTAAGAGGGCTGGAACCGCGCAAGGACTAAGGCTTTCTTTCACATAACCTCTCTCAAGTAATTCGTTCACTTGCTTTTCAAGTTCCTTACTCTCTTCCGGATTACACCTATAGGCAGCCTTGTTGGGCAAAGGTGCTCCTGGAATTAAGTCAATGGCATGCTCAATGCCTCTAATTGGAGGTAGGCCTTTGGGCAAGTCATTGGGGAACACATCTTGGTACTCTTCTAATAACTCATTTAGCATGGATGAGTTAATACAAGTAGTACCATTATCATCTTTGGTCCTTACCACCAAAGCATACCCTCCCCCCATTTCTTTCATTATTCGTTCATATTCATTACAAGTTACAAGATAGTTGCTTTTCTCTTTTTCTTTCTTAGCAACTTTAGGAGGTAAAGGCACTAACTTAACTTTTCTACCATTTTTGGTAGTTACAATATACACATTAGTTTTCCCTTTATGCTCCGAATCATGATCAAACTGCCACGGTCTTCCAAGCAACAAATGACACGCATCCATAGGAAGAATATCACACCAACGCTCATCTTCGAACCCTCCAATGGAATAAGACACCAATGCTTGCTTCTTGACTCTAATGCTTGTGCCATCATTCAACCAATTGAGCTTGTAAGGTTCACCATGGTCTCTAGTGGGTAGCTTCAATTTACTCACAACCTCGGATGAAACAACATCTGTTTGGGCACCACTATCAACAATCACATTGCAAGTCTTCTCTCCTATCTTGCATCTAGTGTGGAACAAGTTGTTTCGTTGTTTAAGATCAATTTCGGGTTCATTATACAAGATTCTACGAACCACCATCATGTTGAACTCATCTTCGGGTTGAATCTCTTCCTCATACTCTTCATCAAACTCGCAACCCTCCTCATGAGCCACAAAGTTATAGACCTTTTCTTCCTCATCCATGAGAGCACATTGAGAGGCTGTTAACACACTCTTACTAGGACATTCCGATGCAATATGTCCTCTCCCATGACACTTGAAGCATTTTCTCCTAGTTGAAAGCTCACTAGGCGAAACTACTTGTTTTTCTTTCCCTTTTGATGAGCTAGGTGAAAAGGTTTTACTTTGAAAAGTACTCCCTTTAGAGTTGAAAGGAGTAAATTTCGAAGTATTCTTGAAAGAAGAAGTTTTGGGCTTCTCTTTCTCCCTTTCTTCGTTAAGTTGAGACTCATACTTCAAAGCTAGTTTGCATACATCACTAAAAGTGGCATAATGAGTAACTTCCACTTTCCTATTAATTTCTTTGGTCAACCCCTTGACAAATCTAGCAATTTTGTAAGCCTCCTTTTCTTGCAAGTCGCAAGTCAAGCCTAACCTTTCAAATTCTTTTATGTAATCCTCCACACTCATGTTTTCTTGTGATAGGTGGGTTAATTTTAAGTATTGATCTTGTTCATACTCTTTACTTACCCATTTTTCCCTCATTTTCTTTTTTAATTTTTCCCACGAGTCTATCTTATCTTTCCCTTCTCTTCTTCTATTTGACTTGAGGTTTTCATACCACAATGCAGCTAGTTTAGTGAGTTTAAGACAGCCAACTTGAAACCGTTTCCTATCATCATACCCCTTGTAATCAAAAACGGTTTCAATTTGCCTAACCCATCTAAGAAAGCCTCACAATCATGCCCTCCATCAAATTCATGCATATCAATTTTTAGACCCCTATCTTCATCAAATTGTCTAAAATTGTTACCACTATTTTCATCCTCCTCCTCTAATTCATTTTATTTTCCTAGTGGCTTTAAGGAGCATATCAGATATGGCATCCATCGTAGTATCTTGTTGTGCCCTAGAGACTTCACTCTCTTCTGTTTTTTTCTCCAAATTCTCCAATTTTTCAGTGATTACTTGCAACATTCTAGCAAGCTCCTCACTAGACATGATTTCCACTATTTTTGCTTGGATATTACAAGTACAATGAAAACTGCCGAAATTAGAGACAAAATGAAAAACGAAAAATTGCCTCTAGACTCTCAAAGGCTTACAAATTCAGAATATTCAGATTAAAACAACCAATTTGCAAAAAAGAAATTCCTCAAAAGCTTTTCGGATGAGGGAGAAATCTTCAATTGAATTCTGCCTTCCCGGTTTTGCCTCTTTTCTGCGCTGCTGCGAAAAACCTGCCCAGTTTATTAGCAGAAAGATTCCAAAATATCTGAAAATTTTTGTGAGTAATCTACGCAAAAAAATATCTAGATTCAAAAAAGAAATAACTCGATTTGGACAGAAAAACGAAGGAGATATGTCCTTCTCAAACCGCAACTCCAAACTGATTGAATTCTGCCGTTTTGCTCCAAACGCCTTCAAACTCGATTTTCTTTAAGAAAACCCTTAACTAGGCTCTGATACCAGATGATGTAAATCTAAATACCCCCTCCCAAATATGGGTTGATGGATTTAAAAATACTTATATTTAGAATACTCAGTTATCATGGAACAAGATAAAAGGGCCAAAAACTCAAGGACACACTCAAAGTTTTGGGGTTTTAGGCCAGAGATAAGACTCACTCAATCTCTCCTAAGCTTATCACTCAAGACTCACTCAAAGCAATAAGGGAACACTTGAACTTGAGACAAACTCTAAGTTAAAATGCTATAAACACAAGGTTTTTTTATCAAAATCTCAAAACTGCCTTTTAATTTCTGTTTTGCTCTCCCTTTTATAGAGGAAAGGAGCAGCAAAAGCACACAAAAGCCAAGGAAACCGTCCAAGAATGATAGGCCAACAGCCAATTGTTTCCTCCTTGATTTAAGCCTTGATTTAAGCTAAGTAATGAAAGCATAATAAAGCCTATTGATAACCCCCCCATTACAACCGGCCAAGAGCTAGATTCTTGGCATTATTTCAGCAACATTAACTAGCACATAAGTTAATAATAGATAGTAAATGGCCTAGGATCCACACGCCCAAAATAGTCATGAAATGCGTCCAAAATGTGATGCTAGCCAACCGTGTACCAATCTTCAATCTTCCCATGAAATGCAGCATAGAATTTCACCCTTCTTTGTGAATGGGAAAAACCCAAGAGTCTCTAAGACTAAAGCAACAGGTTCATTAGATGTCCACTTTGGATCATTCCCCCCTTCTTCAAAAGAGTTTGCCCTCAAACTTGAATCATCAAAGTATGGTTATAAATCCCCTACATTGAAAGTCGCACTAACACCCATCAATTTGTCTGGTAGCTCAATTTTGTAAGCACTATCGTTCACCCTCTCAAGAACCTTAAAAGGACCATCAGAACGAGGCATAAGCTTGTTTTTGCGAAGCATAGAATTTCACCCTTCTTTGTGAATGGGAAAAACCCAAGAGTCTCTAAGACTAAAGCAACAGGTTCATTAGATGTCCACTTTGGATCACTATCTATAAAGCTAATTGAATCAAATGAAAGTCAAACACATTCAAAGAAAGCTAATTGGAATCAAATGAAAGTCAAACACATTCAAACAAAGCTAATTGAATCAAATGAAAGTAAAACACATTCAAACAAACCTAATTGAATCAAATGAAAGTCAAAGATATTCAAACAGAGCTAATTGAATCAAATGAAAGTCAAACACATCCAAACAAAGCTAATTGAATCAAATGTAAGTCAAACACATTCAAACAGAGCTTTTGAATCAAATGAAAGTCAAATGCATTCAACAAAGCTAATTGAATCAAATGAAAGTAAAAAACATCTAAAAAAACCTAATTAAATCAAATGAAAGTCAAACACATTCAAGCAAAGCTTTAAATCAAATAAAAGTCAAATGCATTCAAACAAAGCTATTGAAAGTCAAATGCTTTCTACAAAGCCAATTGAATCAAATGAAAGTCAAACAAATTCAAAAAGAGCTTTTTGAATCAAATTAAGGTCAAAAGCATTTAAGAAAGCTAATTGAATCAAATGAAAGTCAAACACATTGAAACAAAGCTAATTGGATCAAATGTGAGTCAAACACATTCAAACAGAGCTTTTTGAATCAAATGAAAGTCAAATGGATTCAACAAAGCTAATTGAATCAAATGAAGGTAAAAAAACATCTAAAAAAACCTAATTGAATCAAATGAAAGTCAAACACATTCAGACAAAGCTGTTTGAATCAATTGAAAGTCAAACACATTCAACAAAGCTATTTGAGTTAAATGAAAGTCAAATGCAATCTACAAAGCTAATTGAATCAAATGAAAGTTAAACACATTCAAACAAACCTAACAGAATCAAATGTAAGTCAAATACATTCAAACAGAGCTTTTTGAATCAAATGAAAGTCAATGCATTCAACAAAGCTCATTGAATCAAATGAAAGTCAGAAACATCTAAAAAAATCTAATTAAATCAAATGAAAGTCAAACACATTCAGACAAAGCTATTTGAATCAAATGAAAGTAAAAAACATCTAAAAAAACCTAATTAAATCAAATGAAAGTCAAACACATTCAAACAAAGCTATTTAAATCAAATAAAAGTCAAATGCATTCAAACAAAGCTATTGAAAGTCAAATGCTTTCTACAAAGCCAATTGAATCAAATGAAAGTCAAACACATTCAAACAAAGCTAATTGAATCAAATGAAAGTCAAACACATTCAAACAAGTCTAATAGAATCAAATGAAATTCAAACACATTCAAACAGAGCTAATTGAATCAAATAAAAGTCTATCACATTCAAAAAGATCTTTTTGAATCAAATGAAGGTCAAATGCAATCTACAAAGCTAATTAAATCAAATGAAATTCAAACACATTCAAACAAAACTAAATGAATCAAATGAAAGTCAAAAACATCTAAAAAAACCTAATTAAATCAAATGAAAGTCAAACACATTCAAAAAAAGCTATTGGAATCTAATGAAAGTCAAATGCATTCTACAAAGCTTATTGAATCGAATGAAAGTAAAAAACATTCGAACAAAGCCAAATGAATCCAATGAAAGTCAAACGCATTCAAACTAAACTATTTGAATCAAATGAAAG